>NC_028358.1:803172-1000659 GCF_000741045.1 Vigna radiata var. radiata | reverse complement strand
TATATATATATATATATATATATATATATATATATATATATATATATATATATATTATGAAATAAAGTATTCTCAACGTAGCATGAATGAATTGAAGCAGCAATAAAGCTATTCTGAATATTTTGAGTTAATGAAGCTAAGAAATTAGGGCATGAATTATGGCACAACTTAAGTAGAAAGATCATGTAAAAGCATCTTACATTAATTTTCTTTTAATATTGTTAGATGAGTTAATAATATATTTTTTAGCACACTTATTATAAATTACAACTTTATTTGTTGAAGGTTAAAAAAATTATGAGAGAAATTCATCACATAATTTTTTTTTATCATTTTAAGATAATATATTTTAAATGTAACACAATTTTACAAAGTTAATTTATAAAATAAAATTTATATTTATATATTATAATTTAACTTTATTTTTAATTAATCTAAATACTTAAATATAAATAAAAGATACGTAAGTAAGGCAATAATATTCTTTATAAACAAACACTAAACTTAGATTTTTTTATTTTTATTTTTTTTTAGTTTTATGATTTTATCTTATTTTGGTTTTTGTTAGGCATGTGATTTGATTGAGGCTGGTTTCCTAGCAGTATTCTGGGCTAAGCTTAGGATTCTGATGGGCCAAGCTGGTCCATTCAACTCTAGGGTTTAGTCTTAGAGCTTTTGATATTTACATGTTCCTATTTACTAAGAGCACCCATCTTCCTTTTATGTCCGTTTACTTTTAAACACTTATTTTACATTTCCCCCATAAATCCTCCTTTTGCACCTCTCATTTTTAATATTATTAAAAATCCTATTTTTTAATTCCCATCTTAATTAACTCCATGTTCATTTTTTTCATAAATCCCATTGATGCATTACTACATTTTCAATGGATGTAATAAGTGATTTTTTTTTATCAAATTTATGAGTGAATCTTCTTTTAGTGTAGGCTTCTTCTCTAATGTGGTTCAAAGTACATTTTAAATTTACAAGAAGTGTACATTTTGTAATTTATCAAGCTCTCAATGTCTAATAAGTATGTGGATTTAAGTAAACGTGTGATAGTTAATCATTCTCTCAACTTTCAATTTTGTTTAAACAAACATTTAATGATTTGAGGTAATTTGAATTTCATTCTTCACATTATTGTTAAAAATTATTTTCCAAAACAATTTATATCAATTCTAAGAAGTTGTTTTTGTTGAAATTTGGATTACACATTTGAGATGACTTTGCCTTTGATTATTTCATATATGCTTGGAGTGCTATATCATAATGGTATAGAAGAAAAGAAATAAAATTTAATAATAACAGAAATCATACAGGAACGTTTACTGAAAATAAAATACATAATAAACAAATCAAGAGATATACAGAGATCAAATTTCATAATTTTTTTTATATTGCATTTTTTTTTAACTTTTGTTTTATCAGAAATTGTATTTTATTCTCCTCTTGTTTTCTGATATTTTTTAAATATGTTATACATTGTATATAACAATCTCACTATAAAAAGTTACACATTTTAGATACTATTATTAGTTAATAATTTTAGTCAAAAGAAGTTAGATTCATATAATTCCATCCTCCATAAAAAAATGAAGGATCATTATCTGAAGAGAAAAATATCTAAGAGACAAAAACAAAAGAATGATTAAATCATCCTAAATAAAGGTACTAATATTTTAGGAGAGAAGGAAATGGAACCCATATAGGCCATAAGGAAAATCCAAAAAGACAAATTATGAAAGAAGCAAGTAATAGCAAAAACAAGCATGAACATTCAAATTGAATCAACAAAGCATGAAAGATGTTATTGACTTTCTCACCATTTTGTTGTTGATGTTTCTTATCACTGGTTACTGTCCACACCTGAATTGAAATACTTCTTCATCAAGCAAAGAGAGTACTCCCCATGCTTTTAGGTATCAAAGTATCAAAGATATTATAAGAAAAACTGCAAGTATCCATTTGTATTTATGATGTTATTGATTATTATATTATTCATAATCTCTTTCACAATCTTTATGTCCGTGCCAATGTTTGATGTCAAGGTCAGTGTTCCAAATTTAATTCCTGTGTGCTTCAAAGTGCAAAACTTTTCAAGTTATCATCCATTCTTTGTGTAATACCTTATATAGTTAATTTGACTGTATCAACCTTATAGAAAAAATAATAAAATCTTGATCGATGCATAGAAAGTTATAATTAGATGATAATGAAGAACACTATCTGATGACAGAATCGCATTATGCAACTGTATACTCATCACATGATCTCTTAAAAAAATTCACCAAGGATGAATTACAGGACCATCCTTTTTAGTACCAAAATAAAATTGAAAAGCTTAATATATAATTTAAAAGTTCATGGTAATTGATAGCATTTCCAACACCTCAAGTATAGATTTATATGGTTTTGGATAGAAAGTGAATCCTCCAAAGAAAAAAAAAAGTTTTATGATATACTTTTTCTACTTACAATTGAATATAATCATCTCATATTCCAGGAATTTACATAATAAATTATCTCAAACCTATAATTTTCAACTATGAAAAAATGGATACAGAACCAGGTCAACAAAGGAAGTATACAATATAGACTTTCCTTAAGCTTCATGTATGCAACATGTTTTTGCGATCACAGGTGAGTCTCAAACTATCTCAACCAAAATGGAATAGTATGCTTCCAACATTTTGCAGCACAAGACCACATGATTCCATCATTTTTCTTCCACACATCCATCATAAGACCAAATCTACGAGCTTTTAGCACACGTTCTTACCCAAGCGTAAAATATCCTAGGATCCTATAAATGTATAGCTTGAATCAGTGAATAGTAAACATCTCGTGTTACAGGGGGTGCCAGTGAACATGATCCAGACAAATACATTTATGTTGCGTATAGATGAGGAATTTTTGCTGGGTAATTCACTTTTTTTTAGAGAATCTAAAGTGTTTATAAATAATCTGAGTACTTAAATTAGATAATTTCAAATTTTATATAAACAAAAATTGAAACACTTCAAACTATCTTATCTATAACATCTATGTTTTTCTCTCACGTTAAATATTTTAACGTAGCTAACCTTTGATATTAAAATTTCAATTTAGAATATATATATATATATATATATATATATATATATATATATATATTCGACATAATAGAAATTAAATTATCCTTTCCAAACTAAGTTTCAAATTTAAGAATTTTGAATTGATTTATCCAACCAATATTTAAAAAATATAGGAAATTTCAAATATTTTAAATTTCTTCGTTCAATAAAAACATCAACATCCCATGATTCGTTTAATAAACTCTCTAATACTATTTCTTTCAATACACTCTCTCTTATTAGTTAATTTCATGTGTCTTACAAGTTTGTAAATGAGACCCGCATATTTTGTGGGTCTCATGAATTTCATCCAACAAGAGAGTGCTTACGAGAGAGTGTTAAGAGACTTTGGAGTGTGCAAATGCACCCTCTCATTCTGAGAAAATTTTAAGTATATATAGAGAAAATTTTGAACTTTGCATCCTCATTTTTTAATCCCAGATTATCATTTCCGTGTCAACTTGTCTTGAGAACTTCTAGCAATCCACTATCTAACACACTCTTTTCAATATACATTCTCATACTGACTAAAATTGTTTACAAAATCAGGATAGAAACTCTTTAAAAAAAATCTGGAGACTCAAAAAAATTGTAATTTCTAATAAAGTTTAGTCAGTAATAAAAAATGTGTTAAAAAAAGGACGAGCACAAGAAAAAATGCCCTTGATAGTTTAATTATGTTTCTTAAAGATTACCTTGTTGAATAACCTAAAGAGAGTATAAACATGTATAACATTAAAGACAGGATCTAAGATTTTTCTCATAAATATTCATTTCAGTCATGTCAGGGCAAACAGTAAAAAGAGCATTGAATCATTTTACCTAATAAGATAGTATATGAATATGAAGGCAAGTGTGAAATAACCCACATATGAGCACGTTTTCCTCGCTGATTTCTTCTCAAAAACCTACAAAATCCGGTTTTTGCACACTAAATAATTTTCCAATCATGTAAAATCAAAACAAGACAAAATGAGCCACATTAATGCAGAAAAACATTACCTTCTTGAATCGATCCATGGTTCCCATCATCATACCCCTTGACGCATCCATTTTGTTACCCTAATTAACAAAGGAAGCCAACTAGAATAAGGGAAGAGAGTTTCTGACAGAAACACACGAAGTGTATTGTTAACATACCACCCGATCAAGCAACTGGTTATGACTCTCAACCTCCTCATGAATATCACCTGTTAACTGTTGATCAAGTAAATATTAACAGTCCAATAAAATATAAATCAACAGATCATTTCATTTTAGTGGTTTCTCCAAGCAAATTAGTAAATGAATAATTAGAACCTTATCCAACGAAACCCATAGGCTAAATAATTTCTTAGACATTAAAGTAGTAACTGACCAATCATTCATTCATACTTTAAAAGAAATCCAATACGAAAAAGACAAGAAAATTTTTGTTTAAATGGATGAGATTTCACCAGCAATTGCTACCTTCACGCCTTTTACTATCAGTTTTTAGTAAAATGTTGTTCCCTATTATTTATAATTTTAAAAGTTCAAGACAATATTAATTACTATATTTTGAAAACTATAAAATATAATCTTTAATTATTTTACACATTTATCATGAAATTGCCACAAAAGACGAATAATAAGAGATGGAGAAATTTATTTATTTAATTAGAGGGGTAAATGGTATAATATGATATCAGATAATGATTTTAATACTAATGAGAACATTAATTGTACTTCTCAATTCCTATATAAACCATAAAAGACACTGAAGAAGGAATAAAGGTCATGGCATACATGCGCACACACATAACCTTGATGAACTAATTACAAGCACTAGCGGACCTGCAGTTAACATAAACTCGGAATCCCTTATTTACAAATCAACTGATGCCCATTAAAAAAAAGGACAAACACATTCGTTTTTATAATACAGCAGCAAATTAGAAACAAGGCAGACATTTCCTAATATCTCAGCTAATGATCTAAAACGATAATGGGCAAATTAGAAACAACATATGTGCCAAAAGTATAGCCAAACTTCAACAAAAATTGAGCCATGGCAAGAAATATTTTCTACACTGGCAGAGCTTTTCCCTGAATCTTTCCATTTCATATAGCCAGGCACGAAGACCATAATTTATTTAATACTTCAAAAAAAGAAACAATACTTGGATGGATAAAACTTACTCGTTTCAAAAAGGAAACTTTGTCATGCAAAGTCTCTATGGCTTTATCATTATCATGCTCATTAATATCACGTGAGTAAGAGGAAGAAGCCCTTAGACCACCCTCCTCCAGACTATCAAAACCATCTAACAGTGATGATCTGGATGGACGATTATCTCTGTATTTGAAAATTAAACAGTTATGAGAGTTAATACACAAGAGAGTAATAATATTTCACAAAAATTTAGAACAACAAAGAAATCAACTTAAGAACACCAAAACTTACTAGAAGAAAATAAACATTAGCAGTACCCCATATCAGATTTTATAGAATAACAGTAACTCAAAAGTTGGTGTGGTTATTCAACGATTTGAACTCCAGACATGAAAGGATCTAATTTCAATAGTCAATCATGTTAATGTTAAAAAAAATTTAAAAAAATGGCAATGAATAATTGCAGACAACATAAATGAAATCAATCACTTCCTGAAAAACTATAAAACAAGAAGAAGAAATATTCATGAGATGCAGTGTGAATCAAGATGATTCCAGATTTGCAAAAGCAAATTTAGCAAGCGAAAATGCAGTTCTAAAACCTATCAGAGACAAGGTCCTGTGCAGGGAACCGATTTGACAATAATCAAACAGAGTATTTATCTCAAGATAGGCCTTAAGCTACTGCCAACACTCTTTACATGGAAAATGATAGCATATGTCGTGTAAACACACAATTTTCTATACCCTTTTGCTTACAGAATTATACCAATGAATTTTCCTCACCTAACTAGACTTCAGATAATAGATTTTACAGGCTTCTTTTGGTAATAATTCCCTCATATAGATGATAAGAGAGAAAAAAAATACATCAGAGTGCAACTAAAAAATGTTGACAATATGAAATCTGAAATAACACAAGAAAAACGTATAGAACTCGTCAGAAGGAAATCTCAAACTCCAATATTATGTGATCCTGCTGCATCACATAATTTAAGGGATTATATAACAATATTCTGTTTTTTTTTTTTTAATTTCTGTTTCTGTATTTTAGGAGTTCCTAGTTTAATATTAGAAATTGCATATTTTTCGTTTCCTTTTATGGTTCTCTATTCTGCCTACATATGTACTCTCCTCGATCATTGCAATCAATAAGAGAAGGAATAATAGAGTGACAAACGAAAGTAAAAGCCCCAAAATTTGTATTTTAAAAGGCTGGGACAAAAGAATAGTGTCAAAATAAAATCAAGCCTGAGGCCTTGAAAACTCAAAAAAGAGTAGCACATAGCCACTATAATAAATGAAAGCAAAACTTGTAGCCTTTGAGACCCAAAACTTAACAAGCCCAGGCTGAAAACTAAAGACAAGTCACACTTGGGTCAAGCTAGTTGAATTTGTGTGAAATGTTGAAGAACAAGTCTCACATTCGTGAGTTAGAAAAAAAGTTAAATATTATATGAGCAAAATGGCCATGAATCCAAAGTACAAGTATTATTTTATCAAACAAGCCACTTTAGCAAAAGCCCCCTAACTCAATCTCCCATACTCTTGAACACGGACTCAGACATAGAATTCTCATACAACCAAGGCAAAAATTATATCATCACCCTCTCTACTTGAACACGGACTCAGGCAAAAAATATACTCTTCTTGAACACGGACTCAGACATAAAATTAACATGTGGAAATAAATGATAAAAGAAAATTGGAATTGAATGATATCTTCACCCTCACTACTTCCTAACAAATCATAATAACCCATGTCTTTTTCCCCGAAAACCTTTTGATATACTGCACAGAAAACCTAGAGTAAGTACCAGCCCAAGATGTGAAGTAAAAGAGATAGTCTCAAGGTCATAGTTCGTTCATAATCATAAACAAGACTACAAACCACAATTTAATCTAACTCAATCTAAAAACAAGTAAAGTAGTTTTCACTTTTCATTTAGCAATTGTTTCACATCTTTCCCAGCAGACATGATAACTTCACCTCTTAGTGTGGACTCAAGCACATTACTAAATTTACTTGGGCAAACTTGGTTTGGATTAATTTAAAAAACAAAAACCATAATTTCAAAAGCTCTGCGTGTTTCTGGAATTATATTACTTTATTTTACCTTAAAAACAGCCGACATTAAAAATGCGAACTGAGAAATTAAAAAGAAAAACAATTTCCCCCCAAAACCAGTCGAAACCAGACATGCACTCTCACTGAAGTTTTTACTATATCTTGTTAATAGTTATTCAACATCTAGATCCACCATTGCCCCCAAAATCTTCAAACCTGCGAACTACCCCATCCTCAAACCGCACAAGGTTGCAATCAGCAAATGAACAAAGCACAAACACATGACATGAACGCAAGATCGTCAAGGCCGCGAATTAGGCTTTACAATTTAAAAATTAAAACGCATCAATTAAAATCGAAAGAACAGAAAAAAGATCAAAATGTGTCTTTTCGAAAACGAACCTTCTGTAACTCATTGCTCACAATAATTCTCAGGACTCGGGGAGAATTTGATGATTATGTGCAAGATCTTGTTCTTGTTTGGATGCCGAGAATCTGTGCTGAAAATTGTGAGAAAGTTTCTTCTTTTCGAGATCCGAGAAAGAGACCAGTGTGTAACTGGATGGGGGTTCATAACTCATGATAACAGATTAATACGGTGTCGTATCTTTTGATGTGTTTACTAATGAATTTAACTTTTACGTGTGAGTGTAAAATCAAAGTGTTTGACATTGTTAATCAATAAAATTATTTATATATGATATCAGAATAATTATAACAGAAAACAAGATTAGCCTCACCTAAGATATTTTAGATTAAAAGCTCTTACCACTTATTTATATAATAGTTATAGTAGATGTAACTTTATTAATTTATTATGGTTAAATACTAATATTATTTTTTAATAAGGTCCCAAAATTTTATTAATTTTTATCGATTTAATTTAATTTTTTTTTAATTTTCTTAATAAAAAAAAGTTCATGTGTTAGACCAGCATCCCATTGATAGTGGTAGTGTATATGTTAGTGTCACTGACTTAGTTTCGTCAATTGTTTCAATTCAGTTGTAATTATTTTATTAAATCAAATAAATTTTTCATTTTTCGAAATTAAAATTTAATTTTTGTATGAATATTTATAGTAATTTTTAGGCTGAACTGTTTAATTAATTTTTAACCTAAAAATTATAAAAAAAGTATTAAATAGTTTAATGACTTTTAACCTCTTAACATTTTAAACAAAATGTTATTAGTTTTTACTTTTAAAATTTTCATTATAATTTTAAGCTAACTCTAATTCTAAATAAAAGATATTTAATAAAAAGTTGAATGATTTTGATATAATAATATTTTGTATTAGAATTTTTTAGAAAAGACAAAAGAAATTCAACACCAAAAGACGTTAAAAATCAAAATATAATTTTAAATTAAAATCTTAATTTGGTCTTAATTTAAAAAAATAAAATTATTTTATTTTAAAAAAATAAGACCGAATTGAAGAAAAATATATAGACGAAATTAAATATAAAATATTACATTGCCATCAAATTTGATACCAACCCGAATAGGTAAGGTTATTACTACAACGTGTTTGACATGTGAAATTTTTTTAAAAAAAATAAAATAAAGATAATTAAAATTTTAAAGTAATTAAGTGACCAATGAAAATCAAATGTAACTTAACTATTTTGAATTATTCAATGTCTTGTAATTATTTCAACAAAAATTTTAAAAATTATTAAATTAAACAAAATTAATAAAAATGATGATATTATTTAAAAGATATATTAAGACTAAATTTACAAAAACGAAAAAAAGAAATAAAGACTAAATTAGTATTTTAACTATTTATTAATTATAAAAATTTACGGGATACAAGTTAAAAAAATTAAGTTTTAATTACTTATTTTATTTGCTAAGCAACTTGTATATTGTTTATTTCGTGTAAAAGACTGAAAGGAGTTCTGATTGAAAAATTAAAAAAGGGAAAATAAATTCTTTAAAATCCTTTTTAATTGTTTAGTGTATGAAATATTAAAAATAACAGTTTGATATATTCGTAGCAAGAAAGTTAGTGATTACGTGTTTTATATAGAAGATAATTACACTTAAAAATAAATTTTAAAAAAAATTATACACTGAGAAAATTTTGGATATTATTATATATTTTAATATATTAATTCATGATGAATCTGCCTTCATTTTTTATTTATTTCTTCTCTCTTCTACGTTCTGTAACTATTCCTAATCAAACAAAATTAAAAATCACTTTACGTAATTTTTCTGTGCAAAATTGCTAGAGAAACTATTTGACCAACCTTCTTAGTTATAAAAATGTATGGTTGAATACATTTCTTTGTAAATATTTATATGAATAGAAAATTAAAAAAGCAAAATAATTTTCTTATAAATTAAAATCATCTTATACATAAATCAAAATAAATCTGCTAATAAAACTAACATAAAAATTTTAACATTTACATCATGTGTAAGGTGATCCAAATTATATAAAAATAATAATTCTTTTTTTCTATTATTTTTTCTCTTGTAGATAACTTGTATTAAAGATTCATTTGAACAAATAAGCTAAAACTAATTTAAGCATAAAGTAATTTGTAAAAATTTGCAATGTTATTGTATGAAAATTTTATTTTTAACTTAGACCTAATTTAAAAGTATATTTACTTGATGGGATTGGAAGATTAAGCAGAAGTAGCCTTATATAATTGGATGTAATTGGGTGCATGAGATAAAGGAAAAATGAGTCACATCTAAGTTTGAAGTTGGAAAAAAAATTCTAAGTTTGATAAGAAAGTGTGCACATGGAATTTCTTCAAGTAGGACACACAAGTGAGTTAAATATTCACATTGAAAAATGTTAAATCTAATTAAAATAAAAAATATTTGTGATTATCACATATCAAATCACTATCTAAAGTTTCTTACCAAAGTTTGGAAATTAAATTTAGGGTTCCAATTATTACATTTATTGCACACAAAGTTTGCCTTGAAAGCATACCACAAGAATGGTAAGTGTTTGAATGGTACAAAAGTACTCATTGTTGTAAAGAAGCCATTAATTCAAAATTGACTAGAAACTATATTGGTGAAGAAGTTATAAGTGCTTCCCAAGCACACAACAACCTATTATTAATCACTTCTCTATGTTTAGAACCCTAAAATCAATTTAATTCACTTCAATGTTTGGTTGAAATTGGTGGAGTAGAAATAATGTATGAGGAAACAAAATTTTTTAGACATGGCTTTTTCAATTAACATGAATATATATATCTTAGGTTTAATTGATTTTTTTTTCTTAATTTTTTATTGTCATTTTTTTTTATTTTTTACATATTGTGTAATCAAATTCTAAAATGTGGCAGATTTTGTGTAATTGAATATAGTGGTAGTTGGTATTAAAAGCTTTTATTATATTGATTTACAGTTATTTTAAATAGGTAGATTCATTCGCAAATTAAAACTATAACAGTAAAAATAAGTTTGGTATGATAGAAAGATTTTCCAAAAACTAATAAAATAGGTCAAATTAGATTACAAAAACATTATCTAAATCAAACTGGACACTTTTTCTTTTCGTCTGATTCATTTAACATATGGATTAATTTGTTTGGTAAAGAAGATTTATATTTTAAAAATTAAAAGTAATATTAAGTTTTAAAATGCATACATGTATTGTTGTTTATATTTGTTAACATATTAAATAATTATAGCTAAAATTTAAATTTAAAACTTAATAATATGACTCAAAATTTTAAAAATACTTTTTTTTTTATTTTCTTAAAAGTGAAGCCAAAAAAAAACTGTAGCTGATAGAAAATATTTTTGCTATTTATAATTTAACAGCAATATGATTAAAAAATTTCAAAGTGTGTATAAAAAACAGGGAAAATGTGTCATATGTAAAAGCTAGAGGCAAAATTTGCAAAAAAAAAGTAATAAGTTGTAGAATTTTCCAAATTTTTTTTACTGGAATAATAATAATTAACATAATTTTAAAATGTTAAAATGACAAATACATTAATTGAAACCGAATTTTTATTTAAAATTTAAAATGGAAAATGAAAAAAAATCATTTGGTACAAAAAAAATGAAAAAGTATAAAAGTATTATATATAAATAAAATTTCGAATAATTTAAATTTAGAGCTAATTAAATTTCATATAAACAAGACGAGGATTGTTCCTTAGTAATTTTTTATTTTAACGATATACTAATAAATGTAAAAAATAATTATATTTTTCTAGCTTCCTCGGGAAACAATTATATTCCATTACTGGCTTTGCTAACCTGACTTGTCATCACATAAAAATATGTGATAAAAATTCCCAAGTGACTCAAAGAAAAGTCCAAAATATTTGAAATACCAATTAATATAGCTAAGAAAATACAAAAATACAGAAAAAAACACAAAATTTGAGAAAAAAAATTATGAAGGGACAAAAGAAAAAATAAAAAATACTTTTGAAATAAAAGACACACTTAGCCTATTAAAGTAATTTTCAAAACGTGTTAATAATATTTATATGGGATGTTATTTCATGCACACCACAAACAAAGATACATGTTAATGAAATTTTCTTTTAATAATTTTTCTATAACAGAAATTATGTATCATGATTCATATATTTATAATATATGAATCATAAATTATCATATAATTAATTATAAAAAAATTATCAAAATAAATTATTAAAAAAACATTTTTCTTATTGAAAAAGAAAAATCTAAGAAGTGTGGCCCTTTGATTTTTTGTGACATAATGAAAAAGCAAGTTATGAAAGGAGAGAAGAACCCCCACAAAAACAAGCCAACCCAACCCCCACAAAAGATTAATGCCATCCAACTACACACTCACACTCACACTCTTTGCAACCTCTTTTTATTGCCAATGTCACTGAATCAATGCCATCTTCTACCCATCTACTTTCCCAGCCTGGACTTAGTAATTAATTATATTAATTCAACTGACATGCTAGCCACTCTTTCTGATCCCATTAACATAATAATAATAATAATAATAATAATAACGCACCAGTAAATGAAAAAATAGTTTTTTTATAAAGTATATTACGTAATGTTTACTGTTTGCAGGGCATTCACAAATGGGAGTGATTTGTTGTATGATTTGCAGATGAAAATATTAGCTTGGTGCTAAAGTCGATGCATGGATTTAATGGAGAGGTATCGTATGAAGCAAAATCAAGCAGAAGATAATAAAGTTTGAGCTGTTATAAATGAATATGACACAGGTGGATCAGCAATGTCAATGCAGTCTTGTCATAGTGTGATTTTCCTATGTTAGTTATAAAGTGCTTCAAACAGTGCAGTGACAGCACAAGTCACTGCTTTCATCAATATGGTAATCTCATCTATCCCTCTACACCGTTGTAGGACATGCTTCTCAAGCTCCATAATGGAAACAAATCAAGAGATTTCAGCAGAATGAAGCTGATTCTCTCTTACATGTACTAGATATTTCAAAAGGTTGGACTTTCCACTCTCTTCTTTCTTGTTGAAAAGAAATTCATAGAATCTCCGGAGAATTACTGTTTTTGCATCTTTTCATGATTGTGAAAAGTAGTTGCCAATTTAATGTTTTATTTTCAGAGAGCTTTTTCTATAAAAGACACAAAATCTCAGCTTTGAGGGTTCAAACGTAGCAGATTCTACAAACTAAGTTACCAATATTTGAGATTTAGTTCAAGGGTCTATAACAGGAACAGGCATCTTTGATGTACAAAATTTCCCTTTGTAAGAACTATCTGCAAATTTCAAGCAATGTAAAGTCCCTCACTCTTTGAATAGAAATACAAGCACCAACAAATCAACACCGGCTTAAAGATTAAGAAACCAGTACTAGTTTCTGTGCTATTTCATGATAACGTTTCTAACAAAGCATGCTCTAAGCAATAAGCAATCTGTACATAAAAATATATACAAGTTCAGAATGAACTTCTATGACCCTTTATAACTATGACTGCTTATCCACTGCAGAAGTCAAACAGTAATATAAACACGATTATGCTTTCCAAGTCTTCAGCAATATAGTAATCCTCAAAGAACAAGTTCCTAGTTCCACTTTGTATTGAGATGATATCGTCATAAGATATTTAGAATCAAGAAAATGCTCACCACCATATGGAAGATTTTAAAATCCAAAATGTACTCAACTGATAAAAGAATCTCCACATTGCAATTGCCACTCCACGCAATCTTCAAAATCAAAACTGCTGGCGCAATCCAACAGTGCATTCTGCTGATGCTCGTACCGACATATGTAATTCAACCCAACAAGAAGTTGGCAGATTGATTCCTCGGTCCTTTCCCTATCAGCAAAGAATAATGTCTGAAGCAGAAGAACATTTGTTCTGCTAACAATTTGGTGTTGCTCAAAATTGCGCTCACTTTGCCATCTGATCATGTTATGAGCGAGCGGAGCAAGCCAATTGAGTATTCCATCAAGATTCTCCTTCCAGTCATGGGCAAGAGGGGCATCATATATGGCCAAATTCTTAACATATGACTTCAGTTTGGCCTTTAGGGATGCCCTTAAGCTTGTAGGTAGCATCTGATATAGATCATCCCTTGCTTCCTCGCCGACTAAATGAGGGTAACGAAGCAGCTTCTCAATGACGATTATGACATTGGCATAGTGCAATGCAAGAGCACAGCCTCCAAGTGTTGATGGAGGAGCATAAACAAGTAACCTACTTTTGGGGCCTAATGTAGAGCAACTTTGTACACCAGATTTGATTTGTCTGAGATCTCCAGTGAAAGGAACACCATATTGAGCATGATTTAGAATACCAGAATAGCACAATTGGTCCCTCTTCATGCTATTACTCCCCTTCACAGCACTCCTACAGCTACTATGTTGGTCCTCCCGGTTCACCACATAGCCATCATCAGCATCATCAAATTTTGAAACTGAGCTACTCAAACTCAGGCATTCCATGAAAAGTCTCCCTGGACTTGTTCCACATGGAAAACCAAAATCTTCGGGTCGAAGAGGTGCTAAATCACCTCTCCTCAAATCAATCTGAGGCCTACTAGTAGTTCCCTTTCTCTCTGCTGCAGCAGTTCTCCCAACAGAACCAGAATGAGTTCGATTTCTTCTGCTCTGATTGCGCTTCAACCTCTCTGAATTTGTCTGAACATTGATATTTCCAGACACAAAACCGGATTCATTTTGTGATGCCGGCGAGCCTCCACCGAGGCCGAGGCCAAGGGTATTCTTCCTCAAAGCGGATTCTCCAAAGATAACAGAAATCCTAGCATAAATGGTACAAACTGTCCTAGCCAACAACTCGACAACCTTGTCAAAGTTCTGATTCCAAAGGGAAACATCCTTAAGATGCCTCACATCCTGCTTCTGCCACATGAGCTTCTGCTCAAAAGCTCTCCTACTCTCCTCGTGCTGGTTATGCTGAAACTTCTTCACTGCTTGCTCCAACTCATTCAACACCTCCATCTCACTGTACAAATTCCTAGTGACACTAACATATCTATCCATTTTCCTCACCATTCCCTCCATGTGCTTAACCAAGAACCCCAATTCCTTCACATCTATAACCCCACCAACAATGTCCCCATACACATGCTCAAACCCTTGCAGGGCAGGCTCGGAGCACTTCTTCCCCATCCTAGAGACCACACTAGCAACCCTATTCAACTCCTCAAGCTTCTCTGCCAGAGCCAGCTCAAGGAGATAACCCTCGTCAGAGGACACCAAATTCCTGACACCCTCTGAGCCCAAGATCTCATTCCTCAGCTTTGAGATCTCAGACTCCGACAGCGACCGGTGGAGATGCACAGTTTTGGACATCACATTCGCTACCTCGAAAGAAAGAATACCTATGGTCTCTTTGGTCTCAGACCTCTTGTGGTTCTGCTTCCTCTTCGTCAAAGTTTCAAGAAGAAGGGCATGCTTGAGATTGGAACTTACCTGGTTACCCATCTTTACAATCCAAGCTTCAGCAACCATAGCTGCAGCTACACACACACTTTCTTCGAAATGGGATGTCCCAACACCAAAAGCAACTCCCACACTCCCACTTCCACACCCCCAAAGGCTAAACCTTTGGGAACATAGAACAGCGAATACCCAAAGCCGAAGCTCAGACACCAGAACGGATAAACTCTGTGAGGGAAATTAGAGAGAGACCCATTACGGGGAAGAAGAAGAAAAGGTCAAAGGGTTATCGAAGATACAAACTTTGGTTGAATCGTTTGAGGGGTATGTTGATAAATAACAAAGGGTGGGAAAGGAAATGATGTAAATGGAAGAGGTAGTGGAGAAGTCAGAGGGTGTTGAAGAAAGTTAAAACATTGGGAGAGAGAAGAAAGGTAGGTGTGGCATGATGAGAAGAGGAGGAAGAAGAAGAAGGTTGAAAATTGTTCCAAGGGAAGAGAGGTTAGTTAAAAGCACTAGTAGTTACTAGCATGCACCACAAAATTGAGTGCTATAGCAGGCGTGAAGAGAGGGAAGATGATGGGTGTACTTGATTGAACAGTGCAGCAATAACAGGAGAGAGGTTGTTTGAGAGAAAAAAGTGTTGTGTTGTGTTGGTTTTTGAAGTGTGAGAGTTTGGTTTGTTTGATGATTGGTGTCTGGTGTTAGAAAAGTGGTATCAGAATTTTAGAAAGTGGAATGTGGACTAAAGGGTTTTTAAATTTGGAAGCATTGTAGCTGCTCCATTCATTCAATTCTTCTCTCCATTTTTTTAATGTGTGAATCTTATTTAACCCATTCTTTAGAATTTGGGCAAATTATATTTAATTTTCCAAGTTGCTTCACGAAATTTCCTATTACACTTTCTGAATTTTCAATGCTTAACAGAAGAAAAAGTTGCTAATGGCATCTTGTCTCATGGTGTAAAAGTTTTAAATATTAGAGACCGAAATTTGTTCCCAAAAAAATGGGTCTTTTTATGTTTATTTTCTATTGTGGTTTTTAAGATTATAACTTTTCATCTTTGAATTTTTGTGATATTTTCTATTTATTTAATACTTTTCTTTTCTTCATTTTATATCAGCAAAATCAGAAAGAGGTTGGTTTGAATGGGAGGGATGCTTACCCTAATTGAAATTTCCAACCAAAATCAAGGGAATTTGGGTGTGAATGTGTGAAAGAGATAAGTTGATTTTGGTTAAAAATGGTGAGGAATGAAACCAGTCATAAAAGTCATAAACTAAGAAATTTTTAGGATCTACTTAAAGTTCTCATCATTGCTAGGAAATGGTGATAAAATTGCATTAGAATTAGGGTTTTAATTTGTGGCTCACAATCATAACCCCTTTGACTATGGTGCCAAATTTGAAATTATTGAACTAGTCATATTCTAATCTTATACCGATTTGAAGAGTGAATGCAATATCAAGGTGCAAAAAATCAAATGTCTTTCATCGTACAAGGGAAATTAGGTAAAAAAAATTGTATATTACTAACATTTATTTATTTATTTTTTTGTAATTTTTTTTTCTGGAGTCTTTTAATTTCACTAAAATTGATCTTTGTTTATATGCAATTCAATTGTTAAGTTTAAAAATGTTACTGTAAAAATATCCAAATCGAAGTTAAATCCAATGTGCTTAGCCTTTTATGGCTTTTGATTAGAATTAAAGTTTAGGTTGCATGAAATGAATAAGCGTTTTATTGTATGGATTTTTTTTTTCACAGATATTAAATTGTAATAAATTTTATTTTATTGCACGAATAGTTTTATGTTTAAATAAAACTTATTATACACATATATAGCATGATTATCATTATTGTTAAATAATAATTAGTTTAGGTTTTTTTTTGTAAGCAAAATTATAATACCATGACATAATTGGAATTTCAATTTATTAGATAAAATAATTAAAAATGATAAGATTTTAAAAATTAAAAAATGTAGGAAATGAGTTATTTTAATCAAGACATAGTATGTCCGTATCTATTTATTGTATAAGATACTGAAAATTTACAGTCGAAATTCAATCTAAAGTTCAACATTTAAACTGATATTTAGTTCTTCTAGAGAAACTAATATTTAAAATTATAAATAGTTAAAAAATGGATTTATATTTAATACATGAAATTGAATTAACATGTTTAAATTGTTGGAAGTGAATTTTTTAAACTTAATTCAATCCTACAAAACTGAGTTATAAGATAAGGTTTACACATATTTATATATTATAAATTGGTCTTATAAGACTTCCAATACAAATCTTATCAATATAAATCATCATGGTGGTATATGTAGGGATGACAAAAAAGACATGGGTATCCGCGAATGAAATCTGCATTAGGTAGTTACTATCCGTGGATATTTACTACCTGCGATTAACGGGTGGCGGATATTTTAATTCTCGCTTCTAAACGGATTGGATATGGATAGTATACTATCTGACCCGCGAGTACCCGTTATCCGCAAAAAAAAAAAAATGAATTTATATATACTTTAATTAAAAATAAAATAAAATTATATTTTATTAGGTTAAATTTAATTAAAATCAAATTTTAATTTATATTGAATTTAATTTATATTATATATATATATATATTGTAATTTTATTTAAATTTTATTTTAAAATGTATAAAAAAATTATTTTTTGTAGATATCTGCAAATATCCGCGGGTATTTTCTAAACGGGTACCTGACGAGTAGTGGGTCGGATACCGAGTACAGTTTTATCCGATGGATCGAGTTACGGATATGTACTATCTGTGTTCGACCTGACCTGTTGTCATCTATATATAAATAAACTTTAATTTTGGATTTCCTTAATAAATTCTCAAATTCTATTCTTTTAAATAAATAAAAAAATATAGAATAATAGAAATTAACTAGGGTTCCCAAAATATGAGGAATTGAAAGGGAGAAGGAAGTTGGAAAAGTAGTTTGAGGAAAAGAAATAATTAGGGTGAAAAAGGGAGAAGTTAGGACACCAACTATGGAAATTTTGACTTCTTTGCATAACAGTGTTCTTTTCTTTATCCTTCCAATCCAACCAAACAAACAAACCATTAACGTTGGATCTGACGTGACTTTTGGTCCAAACAATGCATGTCTATTTTAGACCATCATCATCATCATCAAAGAGGGATTCTCCAGGGAACTCCAAATCTATATATATATCAATTCACTTACACATATATTCATAAAAATATACCTTTTATTTTAGATATTTATTTATAATACCATATTTTTAATTTAAGAAAACATTAAATTTAAATTATAAAATGCATGTTATTTTTAATGTTTTTAAAAATACGCGTGTTGATGATGTATCTAATTAAAATG
Organism: Vigna radiata var. radiata; assembly: GCF_000741045.1. Taxonomy (NCBI): domain Eukaryota; kingdom Viridiplantae; phylum Streptophyta; class Magnoliopsida; order Fabales; family Fabaceae; genus Vigna; species Vigna radiata. Next base: position 982,091 of record NC_028358.1, on the reverse strand, counting down.
TGTTTGTTTTATATAACTCTAAGTCTAACCTATTCAATCTAACAGACTTCTTTTAAATTAAAAATTCAAGTCTAACATTTTGTTAGACAGACTTTGAAACGACTTAGATTATAAGTTTTCGTAAGACCAACATCAATCATGATACTTTGAATATCATGAAATTGTGACCATAATTTATTTGACAAATTTTACATATATATATATAAAATAAACAAACAATTATAGTGAATTGTTTTTTTTTTCTTTCTATTCTTATCTTCCACTTTTTCTTTTCCCAACTTTTCCTTTCAATTTTCCTTTTTCTTTTTGCAATGGAACATCTTGCTTTTTTTTTCATGGGTGAAATGCATGATATGAATTGAGAATACTCAAGTAATAATAAATTAGCATTTGTATTGTCTCTTTCATTTCATGCCCTCGCCTGAATTATACGACATTGGAGTGGTTTTTGATTTGTTAAGAATAGTGTTTCCGATGAAAATTGACCAAACAGAATAATGAATTTGGGAAAAGACCCTACGAGGGAAATTTGTCAAAAAGTTTGCCATAGTGGGATTTGGTGTCATTGTTTTTTTTTTTTAAATTAGGATATTAATTATTAATTTAAAAAGATTAGTTACCAAAACCAAAAGAAAGGGTTGAGAGAGATGGATATTCAGTCTGCAAAAGGGCAATCAAATAGTGACAAAAAGAAAGATAAACCTAACACAAACTCTTTTCCTCAGTAATCATGCATCATCCTTGCTTTTCACCTTTTCTGCTAAAACTTCTCATCATGTGGCCTCTCGTGCAATCCATTTCCATCTATGCTACATCTATATTTAAAACCAATATACTCTTTCTAATAAACTACCTTCAAATTTCTTATACAACAACGTAAACAAAGCTCCGGTTAAATAGAAAAAAGAAAAGGAGATTTGTTTAATCTTTCATGTGAGAAAATTTATCAAGTCAATAGTCATAATATCATAAAAATTATTAATACATCATCTGTGTTATAAAATCGGAAAAAATATAGAAAATAAGATAAAAGTATAAATATATTTATTAAAAGTTCAAACCTAAATATTAGGAAGTTAGTTTTTAAGCCTAACTCAACCCCATAAAACCGGTTTGTAAGGTGAGGTTTGCACCTCACTTATATATTATAATTTGGTCTTATCTCTAGTCGATGTGAGATTTCCAACACACCCGCTTCATGCCGAGGTATAGACATCTCGTGCGTAATAGTAGAAATTGGATAATCCAATAACGGCCCGATAATGGGTGGAAACAGAAATGCCCAGTTAAAACTCGTTAGTATAGACTCTAATCATGACTCTGATGCCATATTAAAAAGTGAGTTTTTAAGCTTAACTGTTGGTCTTATCTCTAGTCGATATGGGACTTACAACACTAAACGTAAGTTTTATATCAAATAAAGAAAAAAATTAACATGAAAAAAGTTATAAATTTATTGTGGAAAACGGGTTTTTATGAGTTTAACTGAAATATAGTTGGTGTTATGTGTTTACTATAATTTTTTTTCTTAAAAGACTTATATGTTTTAAAAATGTTTAAAGGATATAATAGTTGATAAAAGAGGAAGAAAAGGTAGTTATATTAAAATAAGTATTACTCTACAAGTGAGGATAATTTTTTAGGTTAAATTTCGATGCATGTATCTGGCATCATGGTTATAATAATTGATGACAGAAAACGAAAACTAAGAGGTATAGAAAGAAAAATGACTAAGATAGTTGGTAGAAAGTGATTTAGCTGAATAGTAATAATGAAAGGAAAAAAACACAAAATATACGTAATTTTGAAATTAAAATAAATACTTCATGATAATATATAATGTAAGTCAATTATATATATTTATAATAGTGGGAAGAAGATGAAGAAGGAAAAAAAAAACCTAAAAGATGAAGAACATGAATGGGTCCCATGTTGTTGTTTAAGATTGGATAAATGTTGTTTTGTGAAGAAAAAGAAAGTGACTTTACTTATAGAGCTTATCAAAAGCTACTTCGAAATCTGTTGCATCTCACTTTCTTTTTTCTCTCATCATTGTGCTTTTCTTCTTCATCTTCATGCATGTATATTATAGAAGGTTTCCCTATTAAAAGTGTCTTCCATCATATTTATTTTCTCTTTTTCATTCCTTTTTCCTCAAAAGGAGATTAAATAAACTCATTTTTGCAATATATGTATGATTATTTTTTTCGTTCAATTTTATGAAGAAAAAAAAATATATACTCTTTCTGTCACTATCTTATTTTCACAAATACTTAAATTCAAAACCCTAAAAAACACTAAAATTGATATTATTTCGACAGACATAGTTACCATGAAAAAGATTTATGATTTGGAAAACAAAACACAACAGTTAGAAGTTAGATAGCAAGTAACGTTTTTTTTTTCTTTTTCATTTGAATAATTATGATTTTAAATTTAGAAAACAAACAATTATTGAACAGATATTTAATTTTATTACGAGCACACACTGTGGGGTTAGCATGGACACACAGGATAAGGGTCCTCTTCCACACATTTTTTTTTTTTGCATAAGTTTTTATTTATTTATTTTATATATAATGGTGTCATAATTTGTTGTTTCAACTGTGCAAGATATATCAAAATTTTCATATTTTTTTAAAAATAATATTACTTGAATTTAGTCGATTTTATATTATTTAATTGTTAATTTATACTAGATTTTTAATTGTTCTGTAGAAATTGAGAAAATAGAAAAAGTATAATTATTGAAAATTGAGATTATGTTTGGAGTCTCTTCTTCCAGCACTCCATCAAAGCTTCTGGAATTTTATTTTATTTTTCAAAATAAAAGCAACTGAGTATCTTCCGAACAAATATTTCCATTACTGATTTAAGGTTTGGGAACATAAAATCTGAAATGATGGAGTGTAGAAAGAAATTTAATGGGATGCAGGAGGTAAAATCCTTTATATCAAATTCCCAAAGCAATTTGACCTATTTTATAGGGCTCTTTTTTTGTACCTCCACGTTTTCTTTCTGTACTTTTAAAGTTTTCTAAATGTCCTTACTAACCTTTGACTTTTGACTAGCTAAATAGGTAAATTGTTAATTACCCTTTCTTCCCACCCCAGAACACATCCCTCACATTATCTTCCCACTCCTTTTTCCTTTCCTGATATTCTTGCATCACACTGCATCTCGTCTACTTCATTTGGGAAGCATTCTGCATTCTCCTCCTCCAAGGTAACTTTCATTATTTTTTTACTTTCGTACAAGTTCTTAATATTTTAATAATTAGGGGTGAAAGAATTTTAACTAACTTCTATTTGATTGTCTCTTTTTTTATAATGTCAATTTCTTTAAAATGATTGAGTACTAGATCAAGTTTCTTTTGAATGCATAACTTTGTATGTGATTCATTTGATGAAATATTTGAAAAACTCAATCTAACCACATGATATGAATTTCAAAAAGAGAAATCATTCTAAGATCATATTGTGTTAATTCACAAGCATATGATAGATCACATATGTGTTTCAAAATGCAACAACAACTTTCATTATCAAATCATATATGCTAAACTTGATCGAACTCTTAAGCAACGAGTCCCAAAGTATATTTTAATACATATTCTGCTAATCTTTTATATCTGTTTGGCTTAAAAATGTCACCCACAAGATTTAGACTTTTTTCAAACGACGCCTTTATTTCATTGTGTTGTAGGATGATGACGTTATGAATTGTATCCCAATACGAGTAGAGGTCTCCCATAGGTTTTTCAATACTTTCTTCAAGCTTTAATGAGCAAAGTCAACCCTAATACAAATGATATTAAATAATATCATAAACATCTAACAAAAACAACCACAATTTTACATAGTATTTCTTATATTGAATGATCTAGGAGTCATTGACATATATATTCAAATAATAAAGGTCATGAAATACAAACATGATTAAAGTTATCAACACAATCACTAAGCATTAACTCATGTTCACAATCCATGATATTTTCCTATGCTTTCATGACAACATCCCATGCCTCACTAGAATTGACTAACATTTTGTACTTGTCCTGTATATTTTTCTGAATATGAGAACGACACAAGAGATGATAAAATTCAGGGAATACAGTGCCAATAACATTTATCAAAGCTAGGTATTTGTTGCTAACAATAATTTGTGGACCACCATCAAATGTCATAAATAATACTCTTATCCTTTTGAGAGCCCAAGTGAAATTATTTTGTCGTTTACTTGATAAGAATACAAAAATAGATGAGAAAGTCAACCTCGTTGATGTGACCCTAATAATCATAAGCAATGAAAAATGATATTTGTTGGTTTTATATGTATTATCCATCAAGAAAACAATATTAAATGCATTCAACAAATTTATTGCATTAGGATGTGTGCAAAATAAGTCATTTACTACCTGAAATTCGTTTGCACATCTACTCTAGTGGATGTATTTATCACATTATAACATCATCATCAACTGCTGTAATTCAGTTCTCAAACCTCTCAATGATCATCTGTAAGAATATCTTGAATTATATATTTGCCTGATTGTTGTCACATTACATTCATTATGTTCTTTGAGAGTAAAAAGAATATTTACATGCTTCACATGACTCTTAGTCATATCAACAAGCAATGATTGTCAAATGGATTTTAACCTCTCAGCAAAATGGTGGCCAACTAAAGTTTGTGACAAATCATGATTATGATACCCACACATTAACTTTAATACCTACCCTTCTCCGTTAGAAATTAGTTTGTTTTCAATTTAAAAGAACAATCACATTTTCGTGTGTTGGATATATTAGGTTGAACATCAAATTTGTATTTCATGCACTTTTCACCTTTCATAGCCTAACAATACACATGTCTTTCTCCCAAGTTAATCATTAGCTTTATCAAATATTATAAGGACAACAACAAAACTAACAACTAAACCAACATCAAAAGCAAAACCCACTAAATTAACTTATGATGTGTGAAAAAAATATGATCAGTTATAAAGTTATTTGTGTAATCCTCCTCACATTTCATCTATAAAAGAAGAGAAATATGACATGAAATGTAAATTTACTTATGATTCCATCAAACTTAAAAGGATAATATTTCTTCATAGACTATAACTACATTCAACATGACATCATCATTGAATACTTCACTTGTTCAATAATAATAATAATAATAATTGAAGATTAAAAATTCATAAAACAAAACAAACAAAAATTAAATTTAAAAAAAATAAAAACAATACCGAAATCCAAGAAAAAGCTTTACCTTATTTTGAAATCCAAATGACAACTTTACTATATTTCTAAATCTAATAAGTTTCTGAAATTAAATTTCAAAATCCGATGAATTTTCTAAATTGAATTTTCAAAATTTAGTTAATATTTTTTAAATCAGATTTTCAAATGTAATATACGTAAAATATAATAAAAATAAATATCAAATTTTAAACGAAGATAAAAGTTTAAATAAGATGAGATTAAGGAAAAAAGAGAAAAAGTTGAACATCATTTAAAAAAAGAAAAAAGCTAAAGAATAGAGAAAATGTGTTGTTTCGAAAATGATTTGCGATGCAATGTAAATATATCAGTCCATATAATAAATACGTTTGATAAATATGTAATTTATTTAATATTTAATATTTTTTTAATATATATATATATATAAAGACATAGTAAAATGTGGAGGTACATAAAAAGAAATAGGAGGGATTGGAAGATAGGACCCTATTTAATTCCAATGAATAATTTTAGAAAAAACAAATACTAAAACAAGATATTTAACCTTTTTCTTTATGTACTCTCAATAAGTTTAGCATTGGACTGAGCCCAATGATGTTATACCACCTGATACCTTTACCTGTATAACTCAATTTACCAATATACCCTGCAATGTTGTTGAATCTCCTAACTTACTATATATATGCATAGACAACTAATAACTCATTAATATCATTTTAATTATGACTTACATAGCATATATATATATATATATATATATATATATATATATATATATATATATATATATATATATATATATATATATATATATATATATATATATNATATATATATATATATATATATATATATATATATATATATATATATATATATATATATATATATATATATATATATATATATATATCACAAAATATTAATTTGTTCTTACTCATGACATCATCCATATAATAATAAATTCATCAATCACATAAAATATTATCCATAAAATAATATATGTCACATTCACACTTTCTAATTTCTACAATATCGTTCTTCATAAAATACAACATATCTCACATCATTAAATGCATAACTGTGACCCATATTTAGAAAAACAAAAAATTAGACGTATCAAATATTTTTGTAAGTGTATAAAATTTTTGGAAGTTTATATATATATATATAAATTTATACATATGTAATTATACATATGTAAACAAATTTGGAGTGGCAATACTTTAGATCCAAAGAATATTTATAGTTAACCATATGTATTTTTTCTATTAATCACATTTATATATACATAACAACATATCACCCGTTCTCAATACAATAGTTAAACATTTTCATTTGAATTAAATATATTACCAATATAGAAGAAATGTTTTTTATTTTATTGAAAATAAACTCAAAAGAGATATGTAATTGTTTGGATAATTTTTTTTACCCAAACTACAAATTTTCACTTAAATAAAAATAAAAATGAGTGTTACTTGGATGATAATAACACTACTACAAAAATCATATTTTATGACGTACAAAAATGAACTATGACGTACATAGTTTTGTACGTTATAATAGCTTCTTTTATGTGTTATTTTTCAATCACAATGGTTAGGAAAACATAGAGACTTTTCTCCTAGCTTTTACCAATCCACACAATCAAAAACTAAACTCAATTTTAAAGCTTTTCAAAACTGTCTGCACATTGCAAATTGAGCTGGAAATTTCGAATTGAAGCTTAACTGATNTGAAACATAGTGTATGATGATTTCCAACAAGTTTATATGGTGATAATGACTAGTTGCAGGCAGCTAAACACTCACAAATCAAAGTACAGCAGAAATTGGCTATGACACTTCCCAAAAAGTGACCAAAATGAGGTATCCAAGCAATGACTACACGCCAATTCAAAAATTGACCATATGAACAGTAACCCCCCAGTTTTGATGCACTTTTAACAGATGTTTAACTCATCAAATCAACATAAAACAGCTGTTTAAGGAAATTGACTATGCTACTAAATGAATTCAAGCCAAATGAGGAAGTGACATAGTGATTTTGTGCATTAGATCTGACCATAAAATCAGTTTGGACACATTTTAAATGATCAAACAAAGTGGTTATGAGGTTCTAAATGCACAAAAGACAGCAAAAGTTGCCAAATTATGCAGAAAATGTATAAAAATCTGTAGCATTTTATGAAATCAAAATGAACTAGATTCAAACTGGTTTATGAACAATGAATTTCAAGGAGATTAAGTCTAGATCCAGCTCTAGAAAATAAAGCTAGCAGAATTAAATGACCTACTAACTTGCAAAGACAACAAAACACGGTGCAGAGTTTATTTTGAAAGCATAAAACAACAACATAACATATTTGCAGCAACTCAATTGTTCTTATTCCAAACTTCAGATCTGAATTTAATTCAAGTATTGGAGTGGTAATCATCAATTCAAACCAGCAAAACAACTGANACACACCTCTGGATCACANATTTCAATTTCCATAACAGAAANTGATTGAACAGTAAATTTTGTTGTTGTATTCTCGGAAAAACAGAAATTGTTTCAACTGAAATATGCTTTAAACAATTCAGTGGTGAATTGATCAACTCAATTTGCAAAACAGAAAAACAATCTCAATCAAAACTTAAAACACCAAAAAGCTGTAGCAGACAGATTGCACCACAGTAACCGAGAATGCCATGTTCTGCAGAATTTTGGAATTGAAAAAGAAACAGAGAATGGACAATAGAACGCGTAGGTTGTGCGGATCTAAGCGAAACAAAGTCTCAGTGCTTAGTTGATCCAAAGTGAGCCATCATTGCATTCGTTCTCATATTCAAACCGAAGCAAAGGCAGAAAACAGAATCAAACAAGTGGACAGTGATAAAACAGCAAAGATGCACATGACAGAGACAAACGAAAATTGAAACGTAAGATGGAGCTAACGCAAAAAATTGTAAAAGCACCGATTAAAATTTGAATGTAAACTATGGAACAGTGGAAGAAAGAAGATCCACTCAACACAACGAAATCGAAACGAAAGAAAATTTTTTTTTAGAAAAACACAGTATACAGTGGAACAGAACAACGCGGAAGTATAACAATGAAGGATGAACACTTATCTCTTGAAGCGTGGGTGAGATCGGCTTGCTCTTGATACCACTTGATAGAAGCCTCCATTGAATTCATGCTTGGAGAAGCTTCACGGAAGCAGAATTGGCAGCGGATGAATGAAGCAATGATGATTGATGAAGTGTATCCAAGGTGTTTAATGAAGGTCCGTGAGAGGTTGGTGATGGTGTATTGGGGAATTCTAACTCAGAGAGCTTTCCTAAGGGGAAAGGAGCTAGAGGAAGTGCAAGATAACAAAGCACAAAGGTGAACTTGAGAGTGAAAGCTAAAATTTGGCAACATTTCTTTACTTCAATTCAAGTTGCTTTACAAAGGATTGAATCCTCTCTTTTATAGATGAAGAGAGGTTCTGAAATGTGCATGGGAAGCTACTCAGGTTACACGTGAAGTGTGCTAGCTAAGCTATGAATTGAACACGTGAAAAATGCAATGAAATGGTGCTCCACATGTGAGTTTCGTCCAGCTCCTTTGTTGCACGTGGAAAATGGCATAAGTGTGGCTAGCTTGGTATTTTCCATGTGCAAAATGTGTTTAGCAACTCCTAGCCTTGAGTGATGCCTTATTCTTCCTTTTGATGATCTACAAAACAAGTAAACATATTTAGTTATTGTAGAAGAAAAGGTTTAGTAGAAAATACTCCATAGAAGTAAAGTAGTGAGTGCTCCCTCTTCTTCTTGTATCTTCTTTGACATGGCTCTTGTTAGAGGTCCAATATGAAGCTTGGATGGTCCACCATTAAAAAGTTTACGTTATCTGAACATATTATGTAGCAAAAATTTTAGAAACAGTATCATAATATGTTTAGATAATGTAAATTTTTGCTACATCATAAAATATGTAAACCTATTATAACGTACAAAACTATGTACGTCATAGTTCGTTTTTGTACGTCATAAAATATGATTTTTGTACTAGTGTAATGTTATCGATTAAGTGAAATTACTGAGTATAAAAGATGATTAATTATCACTTCAATTTTATTTTGAAAAAAAAAATAACTCAAATTAGAAATAATTATCTTTCTCCTTTCACTTGTGTGAAAAATTTTTATTTTAAAAAAATGTAAAAATACAAAAACTAAGATTCATCAACAATTTTCTAAAATCAAAATTAATATTTACTATGATCGAGGACAAATGAGAATATATTATTCAAAACACCGATAATAGTTATGGAGTTAAGAATTAGTATAAATGTATTTTACACAATCCATCAAAGTTAAGTCTTATAAAAAAAAGTAAGAAACAAAATGGACATGTTACTTATTATACTTCTTGTTAGGTGATTGAAAAAGATAAAAACCGATTATTTATCTATTATTACAAATTTGACTCAAGAAGAGAGGAAATAATATAGTTAATATCGATCGAGAAATGATAATCAAAACAAATAAAAAAACAAAAATAAAACAATAACTATCATGAAAACATAATGAATATTTGATGCTCAAGACTCGTGACATTTAATTGATAGTCATCCATAAAAAATTTTCTAGAACACTTAAAGTTTAGCATGTAATTTATTTAAATTTTGAATTTACGCTAACTAACTATCAAAGGGAGGTTAGAAAATATAAATAGGTAAATTTTGTATTTTACAAGAGTGACAAATTGTGTAACAATACATACATTATGAAAACGTCCCAATTAAAAAAAATGACTAATTTAGTGTTATGTGTTGCAATTTGGATCACTACTCTTGTTCTGGTACATCCAATTTAAATATTATTTCCCTCTTTCCATCCTCTGAGGTGCTTTTTAAAGATAAAATTGTGACAAAGCTCTAGACTCCAAAGTGAATAATATCTTGAATGCGATGATTAACTTTAACAATGATAATGAGCTTGAGGTTGAAACATTGATATTGTCTATGGGAAAAAAACTCTCATTGCCCTCGACTAGGAAGCTTGTTCCGATATATCCAATAGTCCAACATCGCTCAGGAGTTGAGATCAAATGCAGTTTAAATACTTATTTCTCCTTCCACCATTTAAGTCTTTTATAAAGACAAAACTGTGATGAAACTCTAGGTTCCAAAGCAGACAATATCTCAGATGAAGTGACTAACTTGAACTATGCTTACAAGCTTAAGGTCAGGAACATTAGCAGTGTCTGTGGGAACGAAAACTCCCCTTGCCCTTGACTGAGGGACTTGTTCTGGTACACCCAATAGTCTCACATCACCCAAGAGTCGAAATCAAATGTAATTTAAATTTATTTCTCCTTCCACCTTCTTAGACACCTTTTATGGAAAAAACCATAATAGAGTTCTAAATCCAAAACAGGCAATACCTCAGATGCAATAATTGATTCTAATTAACGTTAGTTGGTTGATTTGTGATTATCATTAACTAAGTGTTAATCTGACCTTTATTTTGCAACTAGTTGGTCTATTTGTCGATCTGAGTGATCTAATAGTGTACTGATTAGTCTGTCAAACAGTCTGAGTGATTTGTCCAAAAGTGCATTGATCGGTCTGTTAATTGATTTGAATGATCGGTCAAGGTGATAGGTTAAGATAATCAACCTAAGAGTGATTGGTTCAAAAATGATCGATTCAAGAATAATCAACCCAAGAATGATAAACTTAAAAGTATATTAATCAGTTTATTAGTCGATATGGATGATTGAGCTATTGGTTTGTTTATATATATATATATATATATATATATATATATATATATATATATATATATATATATATATATATATTATAATGTGTCTATTTTAAAAACCTGGCTTGCAGCTAAGCCACCGAGCATTTGACGTCAGTGTTGAATATGTGGAAAATAAGTTTAAGGTAAGATGCCAAAGATGTCACATGAAAAAAATATTATCAAAACTTTTGAAACTTAGTCTAAAAGTGACAAATTTTTTAAAGATTGCAGAATATATGCTCTTTTAACTTTCCTATCATCAATATTTGACCACTTTCTTTCTTTACCAATTTTCCACATTTCAATTAATCTTTTCTTCCTTTTATTTTCTTATATGCTTCTTACTTGTTAATTATCTGGATCCAACTCATTTATATTATAAAGTATTCATGAATTTATTAATAATGGGAGATATATAAAAATAATTCATTTATGTTTTAAATAAAAGTTAAATTTAGTTGCATGAAGCAATCGACAAGTAGGTCCAACACATTTATGGTATCATATGTGATGTTCCTAAGTTTGAAGTCAATTGTTCCACCACACGTGCACATTCACTTATATACGCCTTTTACTTTGAATAATACCACTGTGCTGTGGAAACAGCCAAAAATTAACTACAGCAAAATTTTACAATTAATCTTATCAATATGAGTAATTGAATTGATAAAATATAACTCAAAATAAGCTATTTTATCAATTGAATTAATAATTCTTACACCTTGAAATAAATGTTTTTTTTATGCGAATATATAACAGCATTTTGGTATTACTTACAGAACAATGTTACTGATTCACGTGATTAAGTGTTGATTTGATTTAGAATTTAGGGAAATTAATTTGGAAACGTTAAATTTGAATTAAGTTGGAGAATTTTTTCTGCAAACTACTTCTTTGATAAATTAACTTTTTAGATTAAAAAAAAGAATTTAGAGTGTAAAACAATGTTATATTAGAGTTAATTATAAGTTGGTTGATTTGATGAGACAAAAGCTTTATATTAACAATATATAGCCATTATTAAGCTATTTTAAAAAAAGTCATTGGATCCAAAATAATGTTATTATATGATAAAAATGGTTAAGACCAATTTAGTTAAAATAAGAGACTTTATTTTATAATGAACTAAGAATAAAAAGTATTCTTTGAAAAATATTTATAAATACAATTAAAACAATTTATTTTTTATTTATTTTGAATTTTATTTCTCTCAGCTGATAAATATTTTATTATTATTTCTCTAATATTCATGAAGGATCGTTTATTTTTCCAAAATTATATTACATTAGTAAGGAATAAAAATGAATAAATCAATACTAATCTTGATCTAATTAATTTTTTTTTCTCTAATTCCAAAATAATGATAGCCACTAGTATGTGCATAATTATAGTATATAGTTTGGAAAAGAAAATGCAGAAATACGTACTAAGAAAAGAAAGCCATGGAATATTTCCTTTGCTTCTTTAATTTCTTTTGGAATCTCTAAGTTTGGCCATTGAAATGGGATCAATCTCCACAATCTTCTGTCTTCAAACATTTTTTGTCTTTGACTTCACACCCACTTTCATCAACTTCCTACATAAATTATCTTCTATTCTTTTCTTCATAATATACTTATGCTTCTTATTGTATTTTGGGATACCAAAAACATGAATATTTACACTCCGTCAAAATAGGTTAAAATCACTTATTTATAGCACATCATGTACTTTAAATGTATAGATAATCCAAAGTAGTTGTTGATTATGTTAGAGATCTCGTATAGACTAGAAATAAAATAAATTTAAAATATATAAGTGGATATAAACTTCATTTAACATGTTAGTTTTGTTGAAATGAGTTAGACCTAAAATCTACTTCTTAATATGATATCAACATTATTTAAAAGTCTATCATGTGATATTTATTATTTACTGAATCTATCGTGCTAATACTTTCGTATCCTTATAAAATCACTCGTAAATTGATTTAATTTCACATTCAAGATGTACATAATTCTGTATGTTACGTAAATAAATACACATAAATAGTTTTTACTCTCACTTGTTAAAATATAGAATCATGAAACTTATCTCACAGTAAGATGAAAAAGATAATGATAGTAATGGGAGAGATAGGTAATAGACATGATTAAGTTGTTTGTGTCATCTCTTCACATGTAATATAGACATTTTTTGTATCAGTTTTGTTCTGAACTTCACATGCCTCATAGGGCTACATAAATTAAAAAGTGGTCCTCTTTCTGTTGCTAATAATTTGTAGTCAGAAAATGACTTAACTCTGAGAACAAGGTTATGTTTCTGTCATTCTGCATTCTCATCAACAACTCATAATTCCATCCATTTCTTTACAATATATTGAATTTGAGCTATGTATGCTTCACATTAACTCTCTGGTAAGGTTCCTTTTAAGTATTATAGGTACAAGTTATATTCTTGATATAATAAAATGGAAAATGATATTTTGACACCAATTTTTGACATCATTTTAACACTGCACACGTGTCAAAATATGATTGGACGATTTCAAATTAAAAAAATAAACTTTGGTTTTTCTCTTCCAAATATACCCCTGTCTTAACTTTTTTAATTTGAAATCGTCCAATCACATTTTGACACATGTACAGTGTCAAAATAGTGTCAAAAAATGGTGTTAAAATATCATTTTCCTAATAAAATTTCAACATTCTAGGAATTTAAAGTTGGTTTGAAAATTTTACGTTAAATAATAAAAATAAGTAAGAAATTATTTATAAACATACCATCATATATTCACACAATTATATATAGATACTTAAGAAAAGTAATCCAAAATTTCACACCTAAATCACCATTCCTACGGTGATGGTAGGATTGTCCTATAATTTGGCCACATTTTTAGGCTAAGTAGTAGAAAATTGAAGTAAACATATTTATTTGCATGAAATATAAGTTTGATGAGACTCAAAATAAACAAAGATTGGACTATATTTTTTTATTTTATTTTTAATATTATCGTATTTAATAGTCTAACATTATTTAAGAATTAAGATAAAACATAATTTTAATTTCTTTTTTCGAGATAACTTTTAACAACAAAATTATGATGGATAAGATTCAAAGTTAAAAATTATTTATATAATATTTTCTCTTGTAGATATTTTTTCAATGTAAAAAAAAAAATATTTAGAAAGAAAATGATGAATAGAGTAAGAATGGAAAAGAAAAAGAAGAGTTTATGAATGAATATAAAAAGAGAAGAGGTGTCAAGATGAGAGCCACAAATGTCAAATATATACAACTATTTATCCAAACACCATTCAACTTCGTCATCTTCAACGTTCAAACAATCTCATCAACACAACAATTCAATCACTGCACATATAAAATACCAATTTATCTATCATTTTCATCATCATCACTCTTGCATTTCTTCTATTATTTAACATTAAATTATAATTTTCATTTCACTTTTCCTAACCTATGATTTTACTTTATTTATTTCCATTTCTTCTAAAAAAAAATCACAATTTAAACCTGCCCTTAACTTTGTGTGATCAGTTAAAGCATTTCTTAATAATGTGTTAAATTTAAAATTAAAGCAGATCAAATACAGAGGTTTCAATTTTGATTTAAGTTATAAAAACTAAAATCTCGAAGAGAAATATTTCAAATCAGAAATTAAACATAAATGAAATTTACGGTTAACACTCATTTTAATTTGTCTAAAAAAATCGACAATTTTAAGTTAGTCTTTAATTTAATCGAATCGAAACTTTTTAAGTTCTAATATTTATTTAAAATGTAACGAAAAATTCATTAAAACATAAAATAAAATATCTAAAAAAAATAAGATCAATCCACAATTTCACAGCTTTTAAAATATACATAAAAAAATAAAATTCACAAATTAAGAATGAAAGAAAACTAAATCTATAATCAAAATTATAATAAATAATTTAACAACAGAGACATGGAAGACTCAAAGTAGATTATTAGGAATTAAAAATAAAAAAAGTCATAATTTAATCCAAAGAAAAAAAAAAATACTTGGTCATACTATTATTACTTAATATTATTTATGAGGGTTTATATACGTGTGTACAAGAAAAAAATAAAATGAAAATGGAAACGTGTTAGATCACGTAATCATTTTTTTTTCTTAATTATTTACACGTTAACGAAGGGTGTAACCACCGAGGGTGGTTCGTAGCAGAACGGAGCTGCGGGGTGCTGCCACTTTTTGAAGACTATTTTCTCTGGCGGCCGCTGCTGCTGCGGAGGCTCATCCTTCTGCGGCGGAGGAGGGGGCGGCGGCGGCGACGAAGCCAGCGGGGAGAGCAGCGGGATCGCCACGTTCCACTGGACGGAGCGGTTTATCTGAAGCGATGAGGGAGCGTGAGACTGCAGGCGGCTGGGCTGGCGGCGGGCGCGGCGAGAGTCGGCCATGGTGACGGTGGTGCGTGTGAGATTGATGGCGGTGAGAGAGAAAGTGAGAGACAGTAGTGTGGTGTGTGAGAGAGAAAACGGTGGGTAGAGGTTGAGGGGTATAAATAGAGGGGCGTGCGGTGCACACGTTTGCAATCTCAAACTTAAATCATTGAACCGGCTCGGCTTATTCGCGGCTCGGCTGGGTTTGGATGGGTTAGGTTTGGTTTGGTTTATGGATTCATATGCTTTTCGTTTTTCTACTCTTTTCCTATGCGTTTATTTCTGATATATTACTTTGTCGGGAAATTAAAGAAACATAATAAAAAATTTACTTAGTAATTATTATTGTGTTTTATTTATATACCATAATATGATGTATATAAACGGATAAAAGATCACAGCAAGAGTAAAATTATAAACGAAAACATATGACCAAGAAAATAATACAAAATAATATTGATTTTTAAATGTTAAAACTCAATTTGTTATTTAAAATGTTAGATCATAACTAAAATTTCTTTTATTCGAGTTCTATTTTATAAAAATTATCATTATTTTTGTTTTATTTTTAGATTTTTAACTCCATCTTTCCCGGTTTAAAAATCAAATATCATATATAACGATTTTTGTTGAGAATTTTATGCATTAACCGATAAAAGTTCAAAATATATTATTTTCACTTTTTTTTAATTAATGTATTTTTTAAGTTGTATGTGACTTTTTGGTTCATGTATTTGACTCAAAATAAGTCAAAGTAAATATTTGTTCATGACCATGAAAATTTATTATAATTTTTTATAGGATTTTCTTTATATAGTTAGAATATTATGTGTGAACTAGAAATTTACGAACAACATTGGAGTTAAAAGATTTACTTTAAATAAATAAAGCTAACGTTATTTTGTTAATTCTTGATTGAAAATGTTTAAAATTGTGATATTTATATTCTATGTGTTAATTGGTATGATTATATTTTTTAAGTTAAATAATTTGCTATGTGTAAGATTGATGAATTTATATGATGGATAGGTGTGTTCTTGGATAAAATAGTTAAATGTGTGATGTGAATAAAATAACTAAAGTGATTCATTGTTAAATAAATGAGAAGGTTGTGTTAATTAATAAGGTGAATTGGGTAAGTGAACAATCTAGAATGTTATTTAAAAAAAATAATTAGTATATATTCTATATTTTGATAAAATTATATTTTGTCTATAGAGAATAACGAATCTTAATGTTAAGATAAATACAATAATTATGATATAATTAAATCTGTAAATTAGACTTAAGACCTACTTAAAATAAGAATTTATAATTTTCTTCGATCTTACTTTATAAAACCCATTATCCCTAAATAATAGGATGAATATTCATTGCTTTTAAATTTATAAATACATCTATACCCCGTTACTTTTGGACACATTAAATGTTTAACCTTAAGCTTATATTTAGCTTTTGAAGAATAAAGAAAATTAATATTGAATTATATATTAAAGAATATATTGATTTCCCAATCAAAGTCTAATGCTTAAACAAGAAAAACAACATCAATTGATTAGTCAAAGAACAGGTTATAGGTGATTCACATTTCATAATGTTATATCTTGTAATAATTTGTTTAATTATTTTGATATTTCATTAAAAATTAAATATAGTATTCAAATGTTATGTAAAAATAGAAACACTCTTTATTTTTATTTAGTATGTAGAATATTAAAATAAAATGTAAATTTGATTTATAAAAGCTAAGAATAACATGAGGGTAGACAGAGCCACGTGAAAATATGAGGGTAAAATATTTTTGAATATCAACATTTTATAAATTGAAAGCATTTGTTACATAATCTACATACAATCGTCCTTGAAAAACGTAACTGAAATTTTTTAGTGAAATTTTTATTTACAATAACGTTGAATCCACAATATTCTATACATTATGATATTAATCACGGTTTAAGATGGTTTTTTAATAGTTTAATTAAATATAAGATGAATTTGATTTTGGTTCTTCAAATTAAAAAGAAATTATGGTCTATAATTGAAATAAAGATTTAGTAAACTATATTTGAAGGAATAAGTTAAGACTGAAGAAATTAGTTAGTCTCTAAATTTGAAGTACTATAATATTATATATATATATATATATATATATATATATATATATATATATATATTATTAAATGATATTTTTAACTTCTAGATAAATTCAGTTTGTTCATACACTAATTCAATAAATATGACAACAACAAATACTGAACGAGTTTATATATATATTGATAAGACAAGTTTACCAATATATATTATACAAGTTTGTTTCTTCATATGCAAATTATACCAATCTGTTAATACATAATAGATGATTTTGTCCATTCCTGATTAAAGAGTCTTGCAATGCAATTAAATAAGTTTGAATATACATTGATGGGACATTTATGTCCATACATTATAGCAACAAACACTAGACAAGTATGTCTATACATTGATTAAACAAGTCTAACCATATATATATATTAAACAAGTTTATATCTACATTATTTAATTTAGTTAGTTAGACAAGTTTATTAACACATATTAGACGAGTTTTTTCACTCACTAAGTAGAAAGTCTTGCAATATATATTACCCAAGTTTGAATATATACTTATTAGACAAGTCTAGCAATACACGAATATGTATGTATACTGATTAACAAGTCTAGCAATACATATTATGTGAACTTATCAATATATTGATTAGACGAGTCTAACAGTACACATCAAATCAGTCTCTTCATACATTAATTAGAAAAAATATAGCAAAAAAAAATACACAAAATTATCTATCAATAATTAGATGAGTATAACAAAAAAATATTAGACAAATCATTTCACACGTTGATTAGACAAATGTAACAAAAATTATTAGACAAATATGATAATACATTGATTAGATGAACAAAGCAAAAAAACATTATACGAGATTGTTCATGTATTGATTAAACAAATTTAACTATACACAATATATGAGCCATTTGTATATTTATTAGACAAATCTGACAATATACATTAAACAAGTCTTTCAACATATAAATTAGACAAGTCTATTAATAAGCATTAGACAAGTTTGTGTTTGTTTACTGTTTAGATGAATCTTGCAATACACATTAGATAGGTCTATTCATACATTGATTAGATGAATATAGTAAAAAACATTACACAAACTAATAATACACATTAGACGACCCATTCATATACAGATTAGATGAGTATAGCAAAAAAATATCAAATGAGTTATTCCATATATTGATTAGATAAATCCAAAAATATACATACACTGATTAGATAAATTTTATAACAATTAAAAAGTTTCTCCATACATTAATTTTATTTTAGTATTTAAATATTAAATATGAAAGTTTATTTACACAAGTTTCCACTCATTATTCATTAGTCTGAAAAGAAAAGTTTTTTCTTACATGTATCTCCACCATTAATCTAAATAGAACAAATAACATTTTCATGAGAATAGAAGTGTTAGGAAAGTACATATTTAATTTTGGATCCTGATTTCAGTCAAAATCTTGTCAATAAAATTATATATTCACAGTCTGAAAGTTCTTTTCTCTATTGTTTTAGATACATTTATCAAACAAAACAGTGAAACAAAAGGAAACAGCAAAAGTAAGTTGTGTAAAAAATGTTAATTGAGAAGTCATTATTTATGGTAGCAATGAAAATGAACCCAACCAGACAGCTGCACTTTCGTCCAAATTCGAATACTGCATCCCACGCCGCATATCTTACAAAACGCCCTTCTGTTGCACCATGCTGCTTTTCTTTTCATGAAAGTGACCAAATCTTTTGCTTTATTAAAACAATACAAATTTTTCCCAATAGTTTTTCATATATTTATATTTAATAAATCTCTTTTATAATTTTATAACTTTCAATAAATTTTAACAAATAAAAAAACGAGCTAAAAGTGTACTTCGAACATCCTTTTGTCACTAGATAAACCCCAAGTGTTTCTCTTAAATGTAGGAAGTTTCATTAAAAATAGTACAAGATTATTTCGTTTGCATGATGAGTCGATACCGATATTCAATTCGAGTATGAATAAAAAATGAGACAATGTTTAGAAAATAGAAAATTTAAATAACATGAAGTATTTGTAGATTATGGTAAAAGTAATATGAAAGAATCAAAGAAAATTTTCTCTATATATTTTTCTAAAATTGTCATTATTTTGAACACAAATTATTAAACCGGTATTTTTTTCCAACTCAATTGAACAGGTATTTAAAACAAGCCTAAACATAATTCAAATAGCATTTAATTTCATCTGTCGTAATCAAGTTGCGGACAAATGATTTTAAAAAATAGTTTCAACTAACGTTTCCCGTTAGTTGTGGATGATTACGATTGACAACAAAAATATTGGTGTAGACCACAATAGTTATGCTAAATAATAATATAGTGTCAAATTAATAATGAATAATACAATTTGTGATATTAAAATAAACCAAAAAATAAATAAATACTAACTCTTTGAAATAAAAGAGTAACTTAATGCTTATATTTGGACTCAACAGAAAAAACCTATAAAGAGTGATTGAAAATCTAAAGAAATTAAAATTGCAATAAATAACGTAGAACATGACTAAAAGATTTGACTGAACAAGTCAACATAAGTTTTGGTGGCCTAATATGCTTTCGTGTTCATTCATTAAAGACACATTTCAACAAAACTTTAACAAAAGCTTTTCCGTTTTGGCTTCTCTAGGAACTATGTTGTTTCTTTTGGTTTCTATTCAGTAGCTATGGAAAAAAAAACAAGGTGCAATATTATTTTATTGATTCACCTTTAACGTGATAAGTTAATGGAAAATTCTATTCCTGGTTTCCCATTCTCTAAACTGACAAGGATGACAAAAAAGGAAGCAACCACTTTTACCATAAGCACTGAAGCCTATATATAAACAAAAACAGTGGGCTTCCTTTTTTGTGATCAAATAACATTAAATGATATATGCACAGAAAAGGACTCAAAAAGCTATACAAAATTGGCTTTGTAGATAAAAAGGAGGCTCAATAAATTATCTCACGTGAATAGCATTTTGAGGTCTTGGATCCTAGCAGACCGAACCTCATCATCGGTGAGGGTACCAGATATCATCCTTTGTTCCCTGGCCTGCACTTGTTGCAAACGATCTTCCACTGTGTCCTGTTTTCACATCACTCATTAACTCTTGTCATAGTTGATAAAAAATGTGAGGAAAATAAAGTCAAAATAACGTGCCAACTTAAACCAAAAGAAAAGTTAGTCCAAGTCACCCAACAAAAGGATAAAAGCTGGGGGACTGCTTGTGAAAAACGTGAGAAAATACCAAGGAGAAAAAAATTTATCAGAGCCTTAAAATGGTGAACAAATTTGAACTATATCAAGGCAAAGCCATTTAAAATAAAATAATCAAAGGGTAGGAAAAGCAGGGAAAAAGAAGGGAAGTGTGGGCTTATCAATTAATGACAAATCAAGTAACGCCGTTTGGCTAAAAGAAAACTTTGAATATTCCAAGTCCATTCCGAAACATTTGACCAATTAGGAAGTCGGCAAGAGAGGTATCTCGGTTTAAGAAGGGTATGCATGATTGCATCTGTGTTTTTATTTTCTTAGGTTGTAAGCAATTTGAAAATGGATCGGCTAACCTTCACAATGAACCTTCTTACTTTCACTCTACGGTTTTGTCCTATGCGATGAATTCTCATTATGGCTTGCTCCTCAAGAGCAGGATTCCACCATGGATCCTACATTTACAACACAATGTTACCACATAAGCTTGAAGTTGTTCGACGGGTAGACAATGGAGAGAAGGGAAATAGGCATAGCATACCATAATGAAAACATTTGAGGCTGCAGTTAAGTTCAAGCCAACACCACCAGCCTTTAGCGACATCAGCAAAACCTGTAACATGAAGTGATTCAGTGGCGCTATTTTCGATTGAAATGGAAAATAAAAAGTTCAAATTGATTTCACTTACCCTTTTCTCCCTTGTTTTATTGAATTCATCCAGAACTTTCTCCCTCTGTTTCTGCGTCAATTTTCCATCATATCTCAAAAAGCCAATGCCTCTCCGCCTCAATGGATTCTCCAAGAGATCAAAAAATGAAGTCCACTGACTGAAGACAATACTCTTTTCACCCGCGGGTGAGTTCAGAATACCTTCCAGGAATTCGAATAGCTTTGAAAACTTCGAAGACTCTGTCACATTGTTCTTAATATCGACCTTGAATGGGCTTTCAGACGGACAAGTGATCAGATCATCTTTCTGGAGCAAATTACGACACATTGGACATTGGCCACCCGCCGGGGTGCCCCAGCAACTGAATAGACATTCTCTACAAAATTTATGAGCACACGGTGTAAACACTGGATCTTCTGGAGATTCCAAACATACTGCGCATTCTCCAGGGTCGCCCTTTTGAATATTCTCCAAAACCTCTTCAATGTATGCACGAGGTTGGATAGAGTCCGGAGAAGCGAAATTAAGTAATATACTTGCGAGTTTGTTCACCTCTGCTTGCAGCTGTGGATCATCTTGATTGCTTTCGTTGGGTGAACCAGTATCAGACTGAAGAAATCTTCTTGCGATTCTGCCTAAGTCTGCATACTTACGGGAATCGCTTCCGCTTCATATACGAGGGAAAATAGTATCAGAGGCGGAAAAATTGGGAGAGGGAAACATGTAAGAGCATTTGAATGTGTTTTGCCAGGCCTACCACATAACCAAAAACGGATGGTTACAACAGCGTCTCAACTGCATTAGAAGGTCAAGGATATTGGCATAATGGTGTAAAACATTTCCTTGTGCAACGTACTGATCAAATTGAACCTGTTTACATTTGGATGATAAAAGTCTTGAGATAGTAAACACTCCAAGCACATTAAAACCAACAGCAATCCAAAGTGCTTAAGATATTAATTAGTTTCTAGATAAAACATGTTTGAGAACAGCTACTATTAACACATAGACTGACTTCATGGAAAAGAGATAAAAATGAAACTAAATTTATTCGAAACTAAGCACAAATCAGAAATCGTGGTACAAAACTTACTTTAGATCGCTCGAAAAGGGTTTCGTAGAAGTCACGTTCACACTCTGATTGTTTACATTCAATCAATTCAATGTCAATTGGAGGCAGGAGAAGTATAGGCCTGGAAAACGTGTGATATTATTAAAAAATATACATTTGAGTTGGCAACAAATGCGCAATTCAAGTGAAGCGAGAATCACTACCTTCCCTCTTTATCTTTCGATTCCTTCGTTCTTCTTAGCATTAGCATCTTCAAAATGGCTTTGACCAGCTTCAGGGATCTTAGATCACCATTCTCATAAGGCCTTTGAATCAACTTCTGCCACCTGTGCACATGTTTCCATCAACAAAATAAATATTGATTCTCTAAATAAAAAAAAAAAATATTTCTCTAAACAAACATGTAAGTTAGAATCACATTCTTTTCGTACCATGCCCAGTTGCACCAAGGTTCAACACGCAAGAAACACAAGAGACTGTATAGGTCCTCCAAGCTATTCTGCAATGGAAATGACATTTCACAAAAGGTGGTGAAAGGTGAAGTAAATATTTTGATCTGGGAAAGATGGAAATTAAATTCCACGTGGAATAGTGTTCTTTTAACCTTGCAATTATAATCTGATTACAAATAATGTTCGCCTGAAAACTAAAAAGACAAACCTGAAGCGGTGTTCCAGTTAGACACCAGCGGCTGTGTGCTGAGAGAGTAAAAGCAGCCTGGGAAACCTGACTTCTATGGGCTTTTATATTATGAGCTTCGTCCAGCACCACCCTGTACCATTGGATCTTGTGGTAGATGCTATTGCATCCATTCTGGTTTCAAAAGCCAGAGAACCTTATATGAAGAAGGTTCACTACAAAAATGGTACAAAATATAAAGGAATATTTCTTACATTTTTGTATTCAGCTGATAGGACACCATAAGTTGTTAGGACAACGTCATGCCCTGAGATGAACAAGAGATCATCGGTTCTTCCGCCACCATAATGAACAAATATGGATATACTACCGCGCTTTGAATGCGTTTCGAGCTCATCCTGCGGAAAATAAATACTTGTTAACTACAATATACCATTTAAACTATGAAGAGAAAAGACATATATTTTCTTCTCGATTTGGTATAATGCAGAGGACACTCGCCTTCCATTGACCTAACAAAGCCAAGGGACAAACAATTAGAGTGCCACCCTCGACTTTATGCATCGCGTAAGCGTTCTTTCTTTTATTTGCTATAATATCATCGTGTCCATTTATCGCATCCTTGTTTTCTGAGTTGCCTCGGCCTGGATTACTGAGTATCAGAGCAATTGTCATAACGGTCTTTCCAAGTCCCATTGCATCCGCTAGAATCTAAGGCCAAAGATGAAAACATAAATAAAACCAATTTTGTAAGCAGGTAAAATTATTTAATCTTCAGATAATTTATGGCCTCAAACAAACTCACTCCTCCTCTTGCCATCTCAGTTGTTTTGGGAAATTTATTTGAAGCTTCTCCGGTAAATGTATTGACATAAATAGTCCTTCTGCTGAAAGCAAGTAAAGTTAAGATAACAGCATTGAGGAGAAAACCCTAATTGTGTTTGCTGAATAAATTTCTATTAGTACTTTACCCCTTGCATATAGTGTAGGCTGACCAGCAGGGATGCAGAGTTCTTTCTGCACTCTCAACATCCATTCCCTTCTCGATTTCATCCATCCAATACAGAGCCTGCTTCTGGTAAGGCTTTAGATTACACATAAGTGTCTTTGGGGCTTCCTTCTCCTAGAGCAATACAAAGAGACAAGTTAATTTATCACAAGTAACCGTTGAGATAAGTTTTAAATATAAACATTTGAAATAAAACACTTCAAAGCTACTTACCTTTAAGTCATAGATTTCTGCAGCTCCAACAATTTTGTTTAAAGCTGACTCTGAAAGAGCCTGTTCGTCATTATTTTGCTCGGGAATAGGCTCGCTACCCTTTCTTCGCTTGATCAAATGCAATGCTGCAGCTTCATCTGACCCAGCCTGTTGAAATCAATAGCATAATAAACCGTCTTTGCACGAAGAAATTGCTTACAGGATCAAGTAACTTTCACAACCGAATACACTATCTTGGACAACATCATGCAAACTATAATACATTAAAAGAGAAGGATAGAAAATAGTAAATCGTACCCTTGGATAGAGCAACCGCTTTCGAGAATCTATATCTTCTAGCATGAATTCAGCCTAGTTAAATGTAGCAACCACCGATTACAGAACGCATAATTAAAAAAAAAAAAGGCAAAACAAGAATTAGAGAGATGAGGAGAGTCGATTACCTTTCGAGATGGCTTGATCTCTAGCATTTTTAAGAGCGCGAGAATTGGGTACATAGTATCATCAATTTTACCACAAGCCTCTAGCCTCCAAGAGGTGTCAACACGGTCGGCAAACACAGAGTTGTGAATAAAAAAGCTGCAAGAAAAATTCAACAATTCACCTACCAACAGACACAATACAATTTGACATCCAAATGCAAATGAATGCACAAAAAAAACTTCCATCGACACTATCTGTATCAACAGACGGAGCTATAAAGATTATACCTCACTAAAAACAGAATCTCTTGCATCATCTCTAGTTTATCTGGGGCAGCAATGCATCGGCCTCGAACCTTGACCTTTCCAGAGCGCATAAGTGGAATCACAATCTTTGCCCACTCCATTGGCATCCTCCCAACCTGAAGCCACCACACAAAGCACCATCAAGCCTAACTCTTACATACTCACTTATAAACTCAAATTCACTAAACACGTACTATTTGTTGTCTTCCACAGGTATATTCAATCAGAAACAGACAACAGATACCTTGTCGAGCAAATATTCAAACATCAGGTCCTCAAATTATAAGTACCCCTTTTCGAAAGACCTAACTTTCATAACCTAGGTACATTCACACCCATACATTATATTTAAATATATAGTACACACATATATACACATCATGTAACACCGTAGATCACTCCTGAATCACTTTTGGCACTAAATATTGATATTCAAACATTAATTAGTCGTATTAAAGAGATTAACTGCTACCGCTGGACTAAGGGAAAACACACACCGGTATATATATACACGATATACATGTATACACAAACACATAAATATATACAAACACGCCCGTACATACATACATGCATGTACACGTAAACACACGTATGCATTCATATATAAACATATAGTACAAACATATACCACGTTCAGTTAAATCTTAAACACACCTAATCATAAACAATCTCAATAACAATCAATGACAACAACTACCTCTCCAGAACGCTTGGTTGAAACACGAACGATCAACTGAGACTTCCTCGAGTAAGTCGGCAGAGGAAAGTTGAAATGAACGATTTCATTGTCCACCAATCTGCGCACTCCTCTGGCAGTCGAAACCGCAACCTCAGCCTTCCTCCCAAGCAAGAACCATCCAGCCTCCTCCGGAAACTCCCCGTCCTCGAGATTAGGAATATTCCTCTTCTCCACAGCCTTGCGCACCGGCACCACCTCCACATCATCACTAACTGCTGTTGTCTGCACCGGTCGAACCGGTTCCGACACCATCCTAACCGGTTGAACCGGTGGAGTTGATTCTGCCTCATCGCCTTCCTCCTCCTCTTCTTCTACTTCTTCTTCAAATGGCGCCATCGATTTCAAAGACTCTCCTTTGGAAGCGACCTTCGTGTTAGTGCACTTGAGAAACTCCTCGAGCCTTTGTCGTGGTTGCTGTTGCTTTTTGTTCAGTGCGTTGAAATAAGAAACATCGAAGCCGGTTTCGCCTTGTCCTTCTTCTTGGACAGCATTGTTCTCGTTAGGGTTTGGCTGCACGGCAAGAACGCGCGCGCCGCCGTTGCTGGTGGTGGAGCGGACCACAGTGAGAGGCTTCGCGGCGATGACAGGCTTGCCACTGCGGAAGAGGAACTTGCGAAACGCTCCTGGAGGTGGCGATGTTATGGAAGGTTCTTCTTCCTCCATGGATACAAAATCGTTGCAGAATACTAAGAAAAAGAAAGAGAGAAAGAAACGAAATGAAAACGACGATAGTGAGAGTGGTGTGAGTGGCAGACAGGGTTTTGTTATTGGAATAAGCGCTGGTTTTTCAGTGGCGCGAAATTGTTTCGTCCTTTGGCGCCGTTGATTCATGGTTTCAAAATAAGGTTTATGTATTAATCAAAAAATAATTAATTTCCATGCTAAATTAATTAATTTATAAATATAAAGTAAGTATAAATATGTTTTTAATTGTTGGGAGACAAATGGGCTTTAATTTTGTTCCACTGATTTTTTTTATTTATCCAAAATTAAAAGTCAGCTTTTTGTTCTTAATATTATGAGTCTCACTATTTAATGTTGGAAAATATGTAAATTGATCTATATAACACCAGGAAAAAATTATTGAGATTCATTAATAGATTATATTTAAAAGTAATTATTTAAATTTTTTTAAAAAATGAAAAGAAAGATATTTAGAAAGACTAAAACAATATTTCAAATTTTATAAAGAGAACAAATTTAAAAAAAAATGAAAGAAACACTAGTTAACTTTACAAAAATTAAAAATATATTTACACAATGTCAAAAAATTGAAATTAACTTCTTTTTATCTTCATTACAGTATATATGGAAAATACTTTAAACTTAAGCAAATTAGTATATTTAAGAAATAGTCTTTAAGTATTTATGTTAGAATTCAATTTAGCAATGAATATATTTTAAAAAAGAAAATAAAAAGAGATTCTCTAACAACTAGAGTTAACTCGTATAAATTAATCTTAATCCTTTTAAAAATATTTTTTGTTTTTTGTTTTCCTGTGTTTATGAATTATCCAAATATATTAATTTATCAGTCTCTACAAAATAAATTAATTATATAAATTTGAAATATTATAAACAGTTTTTGTGATCTTTGTTTAAAATAAAAAAACAAAAAAAAAAATGAATTGTGAACCTTTTGCAGGCTTAATTTCAAAAGTCAGGGAATGAAGTCTGTAATGGGATCGTTATTTGTTGTAAACACAACAAGAGTTTAATTAAAAAATAATTATGAAAATATTAGCCATTATTATGGTAAATACTTTTCTAAAATTAAAACGTAATATTAATTATTTTAAATAAACTTTGAGTGGATTTAATTTTAATTTTAATTTTTCTTATCTCTTAAAAATCTTCGACACACTTGCTAACACATCAACTACCAAAAAATATTCAATAGTTTTATATGTATACATAAGTGATACATTAAAAATATTAAGTAGGTTTAAATTATCGGATGATTATCGTACTTTTTATTAATCTCAAGTAGATTCTCTTGTAATTTTTGTAAATTAATAACAATTAAGTTTTTTTCGTTAAGTAGAAACAAATGACGTCTGATGTGGAGTATATTATACATGTAGATCTAGATTGTTTTATTATGTGGAAATAGAATTTAAATTATGATGTGCAATTAATAACATTATAAACAACCATCTTCTTCATCGCACCACTGCATATCTAATGTTGTCGTCATCTCCATTGGACTACTGTGATTTTACCATGTTCGTTCCAATCACCACCGCGAGCAGCATTTTTCACACGTTGCATACCCGTCAGCTTCATCACACACAACATGTCGTCGTTCAGCCACCGTGACGAAACCGTAAACACATAAATCGTGAGTTCCACCATTGCACCATGGTCGCCCTCCATGAAGACCTAAAAACCAGAAAACTCAGATTGTGAAAAGTCCCAAATCGCAACCAAGACACAAACCAGAGAAGCACCACCACAGTCTCGTGTCTTTGTTCCTCTTCCACCGTAAATCATTTTCTTCACAAACATGCAGAAACCAAATCGCAAGAATTGCACAGTCACAGCGGTCATAGAGCATCTAGTTCCATTATCATGCACCTGCAATCATAGATAACCCAAAACCAGAAAAATATAGAGAAACACAAAATGAACCCCTAACTCGCGAGTTTGCAAGCTCCTCACCACAAAACCATCAACCTCGCATTAATCACTAACAAAATCCAAATCATTTTCCAATTTGTAGAGAAAACGAAACCCTAGTATGAAATCCTTGAGCAATCTGAGCTTTATTGCACCACCTAGGGGTGACAAAAACATCGACGCCCGCATGTATCCATGGGTAAAATCCATTACGGGTAGTCAGTGTCCACGGTAATAGGTACCCGCAGGTAGCAAGTAATTTAATACTCGCTCATTAAAGGATTAGGTTCGGGTGTCATGCTATTCGCACATGCGGATATTCGTTACTTGTCTATAAAATAAAATTACACTTCTACCCCAATACGTTTTCTTATTTTTTAAGATGTGTTATTGTTCAATCTTTTTTAGCTTATTTGTTGTCGTCAGTTCTCCCTAAGGTGCGAGGAAAATGTTTTTTTACATTTTTTTTACAATCGCTTATGTGATAGTTCATAATTGGTTCACTTCAAATATACAGATCAATAAAATAATGACACATGATTTATTGTAAAAAAATTGTTAAAAAAAAGGGCATGCTTTCTTTTTTTAGCTTCTGTGTATTATTATTTATTCTGTGAAAAACTTGTTTATCATAACATTAAGGCTAATTGACCATTTTCTTGTGATAGTCTTACACCTTTTTATCGAAATTAGTGTTCCAATAATTCTTTATTTCATTGTCTTTTCGTCTTGAAAGCCTCCTTACTATTAAAGACATGTGTGGAAGGATTTAGAATGAGAACAATGTTACTAGCTATAACACTTTTATTATTATAAACTGAAATTTATTGTAGGTTTTGAAAATATATATTTTTTAAATATTTGCAGGTAGAAAATGGATATCAAACAAGTATACACAAGTTGTAAAAAATTCACTAAATTTTCTTTTTATCCAGGTATTTGATGGGTAATCGGTACGATTTTTATATGCGAGTCGGGTTATGGGTAGACATTATCATCCTTGTCTGACCTGACCTGTTGTCATCGTGACCTCTCCCTCGCGCCACAACGACGAATCACCTACAAATTGAAACCGGTAAGAAATTGCGTTATTGCGAACATCACGCAAACCTCATATTCTCCAAGGAATATCGTGCACTGCCTCCATTAACTTCTTCAAACCACACAAAGGAAAATACCACATAACCCAACTATCCAGCGTGCCATCGTGATAGAACCAGCAACCACCAAAAAACCTTCTTCATGTTGTAAACATTGATACAATCGATATCGTGGATAGAGTTGCACATCGGAATAAGATTTATAAGATAGTAGAAAGCGTGTTCGGTCACAAGTTAAATTAAGATGGTTAGTTTTAAAAATCAATTTTCTAAGAGAAAATTTATCAAACAGTTGATGTGCATAAAACAGTAAAGAGTGTAGGGAGTAGAAAAATGATACACTGGATTTTTATACTGATTCAATTCAAAAGAATCTATGTCCAGTTGTTAATCACTGTAAAAAGTTATCAACAGTTTCACTAAAAAAACAGTTTCATAGTTTTACAATAAGTGAATGAAAATAAAATAAAAGAACCTTCCTTCGACGAACGAACCGGAAGGGTGCTTCCTTTGACCAATGAACCGGAAGCGGGCAATCTGCACTTTCCTTCGACACACGAACCGGAACAGCACAAATTAAAATCTTCCTTCGACAGACGAACCAGAAGATGACCACCTTGCCAACTCGAAGAGAACCCTCTGACTATCGACACACGAAACGCGAGCTTCTCCTATTCACGAGACCATGCAAAGTGCACTTTATCACTTTGAGAACTCCCTCAGACAAACTGTATTTGGCATAAACCCTTTTCACTCACCGAGAGTTTCCCTTAGGCACACAACTCTAATACTCTCAAATGAAAAGTTAAACTATAAAAGTTGTGTAAAAACCTATTTATAAACCCAGGGTCAGAAACTGAAAAGTCATCTCCCAACTGTTAGAAATAATCTATTATCGTAAGTGATAATCAATTATTTGTGTCCGTTATGAGATTTTCAAAAGAGTGATAATCGATTATTCTCGATTATTCTAGAGTAAAGAGGTTTTTCAAGGAAGCTCAGGATAATCGATTATAGCTTCACATAATCGATTAAATGCGCAACTTAACTAAAGTTACGAGATTTTCTAAGTATTACATATTCAAAGATTTTCCTAATACATTTATATTATACAAAGTGCTTTTAAAACAATTATAATAGCTTCTTCAAGTCTATCTTCTTGCAGCAACATCAAAATCATTTATCTTCAAATTTACCAATACTTCTCATTGGTAACACATGTCATCGCGACACAAGAATTCCCTCTGCATCAAAACTCTAATTTGGATGAGAAATTGCATGTCATAATTCACTTCAGGTATAAATTATCATCATAAAACACATTATCCACTAAAATTAATAAAAAATGACATGTCCTCCAAAAAAATATTATAGTTCAACACATTAAATGTTGTTTTTTACCATTTAACGAAAATGACTTAATTGTTACTAATTTACAAAATTTAAGATCTCATTAAGAAATGACCGAATTGAGACATTCAAGGATTTAAACCTATTAAAATATTTCATTAATATTTATATTAAAGTTATGATTTTTATAGTAATGACAAATTAACTAATATAATAAAAGTATATATTAATCTTTATATTAATTATATTAAAAGTTTATATTTTTTTTTCTTGATTAAAAGTTACATAATACTGATGTATATATACATATTATAAAATAAAAAATTGAAATAACTTACTATTATCCTGTCTGTTCCAATTCTCTAATTCTCTTTCAATAGTGGGACTAAGAATTTAAAAAACTCGGAATGCGAAAAAGAAAGACCTTTTTTTGTAAAGAGGATGGTTAACCCATGAGCCATACACAACTGATCTCAGCTACCATGGGGTGCACGTTAGAGAAGAGAGGATCGGTTTTCGTTCTAACCCTAACCAGCGAAACCGACGAACAACACCGTCTCAACCCCACGCTCCTCTCCTCCCTCCTCGCTGCCCTCACCCAAGTCAACTCCCAAGCCACCGACGCCTCCGCCCTCGTCACCACCGCCCAAGGCAGATTCTTCTGCAATGGGTTCGACTTCCACTGGGCGCGTGCAGCTGCCGACCCCCAAGCTGCCCGCATCCGCCTCCGCGCTATGTCCAACTCCCTTCGCCCCGTCCTCGCCGCACTCTTCTCCCTTCCCATCCCCACCGTCGCCGCTGTCTCCGGCCACGCCGCCGCGGCGGGAGCTGTTCTCGCGCTCACGCACGACCACGTCCTCATGCGCGGTGACCGCGACGTCCTCTACATGCCGGAGGTGGACCTCGGCATCACGCTCCCTGAC
This sequence comes from Vigna radiata var. radiata, assembly GCF_000741045.1. Taxonomy (NCBI): domain Eukaryota; kingdom Viridiplantae; phylum Streptophyta; class Magnoliopsida; order Fabales; family Fabaceae; genus Vigna; species Vigna radiata. The sequence goes on along the minus strand of NC_028358.1, from coordinate 950,254 downwards.
TACTTTGCAGCCGTCATGAGGGAGAAGGTCGCGGCGGCGCGTGACTTAGTGCTCGCGGGGAGGAAGGTGAGGGCGGAAGAAGCGGTGGAGATGGGGATTGTGCGCTCTGCGCACGATAGCGCGGAGGGTACCGCGGAGGCTGCGATGAGGCTGGGGGAGGAGTTGGCAGGAAGGAAGTGGGTTGGGGAGGCTTATGTTGAAGTGAGAAAGAGTTTGTTCCCTGAAGTGTGTGATGTTTTGGGTTTAGCACCTAAATCCATTGTTTCCAAGATTTGAAAGAAAAAATCATGAATTTATTGTTTTGTTATGAATGACATAAACAAGGATGAGCATGAGATTGAAGAAAAAAAAAAGGGTAAATCAATGTAATAATTTCAGACCATCATGTAAATGATCATACTTCTATTGACCTGGTGAGGAAATTTTTTCTGTTAGGACTGTAGCCGGTTATTGTTGTCACCTTTTCTTTTCCTTTAGAGCATCATCAATAAAAATGGTCCATCTTGATTCATTCATGCATGGAGGTGGCTTCAAGAACCCAAAGGGGCCGAATGAATGATCCAACAACACTTCACTGAGAATTTCAGATTGTTTCTCATGCATTAACATCTGATTTCAGTTAGTAAGAATTTTCACTCTGCTTCCAACAAGGAAATCCATTTACTCGTGAAGTATTGATAATCAAAATAGCTTTAATTTCTTTTTGCCAAGTAGAATATAATTGCAAGTAAAAGGGGAAGCATGCCAATAACCAAAATATGGTCCATCTGACAAATAAACAAAAATAATTTTAATAAAGTCTAAGTAACTATTCCAAACTCAGATCAAATACTGAATGCCGAAACTAAGCACTCTGACAAACTAGTACTTCTTTTACTCTATTTTTCTAAACTGTCTTCGCTTTAGGGGTCTTCTTCCTGAGCTGACTCCTGGGAATTGAGTTCTTCATTCCAATAAAGAATAGCAATGCCCCAAAAAGTGCCGTGTTCTGCCATCAGAAGTAACCGCAATACTATATATCAAGTTCTCACACAAATGAAAACATCAATTAGCAAGACATCAAGTCAAAAAAGTTTTAGACAAACCAGCATGAATTCATTCAGCAGATGATTATACTTGGGCTTGCCAGGTCTATAGTTGTAGAAATCGTACAGAAGTGGAGTGGTAAGCGCCAAATGTAAGAGCTATAACAAAAACAACAACAAAAGCCTTAAATGCAGAAGCTACAAAAATAGAAAACAATAAATCTGGATTTATAATTCGTTTGAAGCACAACAATGACATGAGCTTCAAAAGAACACTTAAGATTTAGAATAGTGTCTTCTTCACAATATAACCAAGTCCTTACCAGTAGAAAAGATCCAAATGTGCTGCCAAACACAAACAAAATCCCACCAACCCCCTTGAGAAATATGATAACAGAAATGAATTGCCGGGCCTGTATTTAGTATTTCAGTCAGAAAGGGTACTAAATAATGAAATCTATTCAGCTAAAAGGATAGTAGATAAAAAGATGGCCTCACATCAATATCTGGTAGTGCTACCCCCAATTTGGAGGACAAATTTTTCTTCACAACAGTGAGTTTGGGAATCAACTCCTTCGAAATGGGTCCACCATTGGCATCAAATTCATTAAACCTTGCATTATAAACGTTATGTCAACAAAATTGCAATAATAAGAAATTCAGTCACACAAAGTAGTACGTTAGCAAACCAAAATTTCGTAAGTACCCAACACTTCGTTAGCTAATTTTTTTTTTCAAACAAACGGATACAACATAGGTACAGAAGTTTAACATATCATAACCCAGTGATGCACCTATAGGGAAGTTGAAAAACCAAATCAGATTAGATTCCAGTTATTGGACTTCGGAGCAGGATCTGCAGCATGCGAAACAATGGGATTTATCTTGTTTTTCATTAATGGGGTTAAGGCCAGTAAATAAAACAATGAATTTTATCTTGTTTTTCATAACTAGATTCATTTTAGCCTAAACCTGAAGCTTCTTGACACATAAAACTGACTCCACAATTAGATCTATAAGCTTGGGCTCAAAAGAAAAACAGCTTAAAAACTATGCAACTCAAGAATTTAAAAGCACATTCACTCACGGATATTCAAAAACCACTTAAAAGTTCAACATGATACCATAGTCAAAAGCAAGGTCTTAACACGATCTTTGACATTGGTGACAAACACTGCTGATGCAGTCACAATTGCAGTCAAGAGACTCCAAAAACATTAACCTTGCGCCAAAATTGCGGTCACAAACAGTTTTATAAACCCTTGCTCAAAAGACAGTAAACAATCAACAATCAACAATCAACCACAATGGCACCTATATTCTAGAAAATCAACAACTCCGTTCATTAATGCACATTAAAATTGAAAGCAAAATCCCGTCATTAATCCGTGTATGACGTCCATAAAAAGGACTCAAAATGCGTCTCCAAATCCTAAAAAGACGCACCCTTTACACTCAATCCTCGAAACCAAGGCGAGAAAACAAAAACCCACATCCAAAAATCGAAAACAAAATGGAAAGAACAAAAGCCAACATCCAAAAACCGAAAACAAAGTGGAAAGTGAATTCCTTTAAGCAAAACCGATAGATCTGTCAAAAGGGTGACTTACAACTGCCATGCCGAAAGGATGAAGAGGGAGGCAAAGAGAACGCGACCCAGAAAGGAGGAAAACCCCATTTTTTTCTCCCTTTGGCAGAGGTGAACAGAGTGAAGCTCGGAGAGAGAATAATGGGGAAGACTATAGAGAAAGAGAAGCAGAGTTAAACAAGGAACACGAAATCAAATATAATATTTGAGACAGAGCAAGCGAAAGTTGGTCAATTTTGTTAAGCCAATATTATTAAAAGAAATCATTATTATTTATTATTATTATGAGTAAAATTTGGAATAATTTAAAGGAAGTTGAGGGTGTTAAGCAAGCATGTTAAATATTTGTATTAAAGATATAAAAGTAAAAAAATATTTATTATATTGCTTTCACTTTAATTTACTCTCATTTAGTTTTAATGTAATATAATTTTAACATAATTATACATACTAATAAAATTAATTGATTTTGTTTAAAAAAGTTAAGATATTATCAATATACCAAATTAATCTTTATTACTACTATTTTCTTAAGATCTCACTATTCATCAATACAAAATATAAATATTTATAATATTTAATAAACTAAACAAAGACAACAAATTAAAGAATATATATATCAATAATTTCTCACATGCCTTATGATATAATAAGGATTAAAAAAATATTTATTTTCAATTGAATGCATCACCTACCACCACTATCAAGTTGGCTTTCATTAGATCTCTTTAGCCACCATCACATTCATAGTAAATCAAACATAATTGCACATAAAAGAAGTCAATCTGAAGAGTAGTAGTCAAGTCTAATCAACCAAGTAATTATTTATTAAAAAATCAATTTCTTTTCTAAAAATAATTTAAACAAATAGATTCAAATATAATCACCTATAAAACTTCTTTTAATTTTATCATTTAAGTATAGTATAATGTTTTCTATATGTAATTTTCTTTTCGCAATAAAATAAAGTGGACTACTTATATAAGAATTTTTATATATTTAAAAGAAGAATTGAACTAAAATATCAAATTTAATACAAAAATGGTTTATACAACTTAAATTTATATAATAAAGTACTCATTATTTTAAATTTTTTAAAAATATATTAATTTGATATCTGGACATGTTACTCCATTTTAATAAGAGCCTGCAAAATGGGTGGCCTCACCCAACAATAAAGTAGAAAATTTATGTCAGCCTTTCTTGACCCATGATCTAAATAGGCCATCAAAATTTGGCAACCCCCACTTTATATTTCGTAATTTTTTATCAATTAAAAAAATTATATATATATATATATATATATATATATATATATATATATATAGTAAAATAGTTTTAATTTTTCTTTTAAAATATAATTATTGTTTTCAAAATGGGTGATTGGGTTGGTCTAAAGTCATTTTGGATCTCAATCACTAAACATAATGTCTTATAGTTGATACGTTTTAGTTTATGTCACTGGTTTTCCAATTTGATATAAATAACCTTAGAAGAAAATAACTTATGTCATTTTATCGTAAAATAAATCAAGTTTTTTTATTAGAAAATATATTTTTGTGAACTAGAATTAATGTTTCACATTACAATTTTGAGGGCAATGATTTATAATATGTATAATATATCGATTCAAATTGTTTGAAATCATATATTTATGATGATGTGAGAATATAGCATATTAAACATATAATTTATTATTAAAACGAGATGTTATTGTTGATTTATTATTAATTGTTTAAATAAGATTGTAAATTTTATACTTTTTATTTTATTTTAAGCAGGAAAATTAAAAAATTTCCTCTAATATGTGTGAATAATAATTAAGAAATTATGTGAAAATTAAAATTAAAGATTTCACACTCGTTTTTTTCTTATGAAAAACTATAAGATTGAAAAGCACAATATTCCGTGAACAAAGGTAGTGATTTCAGGTGAAGTTATCTTACCAATTTTAAAATGCTGTAATCATTCAGACATTTTGTTCTGTATTGAACTATAAAATCTGGAATTAAAATTTCTCCATATTTTCTTATGCTAAAGTTGTTTGATGGGACAATGCAAAGAACACATAGGGAGGTTCAACACACATATATCTTTACTCTTTAGTTAAGTTTTTACGAATTTGTTTTTAGTATCATTCTAAAAGATTTGTTGTTAATGAAAGTATTTTGTGTTTATATAAATCTATCTATTTTTATTTTATCTGATGTAAATTTTTTTTTGTAATGATATAAAAAACATGGAAAAAAACTAGTTTCATAAAAAGCAAAAAATACCCCACTACAAATTTGAATATGCAAACATATAGAAAGCTAAATAATTATACAAGATTTATGTTAAAAATATAAGTAAATATATTTTATTATTGTATCTTAAATAAACATATATTTAGTTTATAATTAATTTTCCAAATATATATCTTATATTATTCATTACCTAATTAATATCTTAAGATTATTGTATTTATTATCATTGATTTATTACCAAAGTGAAAATGTTCACTATTTGGTTTTCCATCAGCAACTATGATCTTGTATTATGCAGTTTGAAGACAAGATTTTGCATTGAAGTTTAAGGTCTCTAACAAAAAGGAAAATAAGGTTATCTGAAAAATCCATGTTAAATATGATTTATGCAATTTATTTAATAGCAAGTATATATAGGTAGATTTACTCTAAAATCTATCTGTATAAACCAAATCACCTTAAACCGTAAGAAATTGAAAGTGAAATTTTTTGTTTTACTAACTGGATAATGTTCATATGTTTTTGTTCAATAGAATTTAACTTTTTTGTATTAATTCTTAATAAATATTAAATTAAAAAAGGTGATAAACATTTAAAAAAAAACATTATTTTAATAATCTCTTATGTAATGTCAATTCAATTCTTAAAATTACATTTTAATCGCAAAAACAGTTCTGGGAAACTTAATTAAGTAAAACATACTTGTTAGACTTTTGTATATAGATTTTTCCGACCTAAGAATTCCTCTCATCTCACATCTAATGAACAAGAGTAATTTATTCAAAAATTATATCAAGGATATAATTATATACTAGAACCCTAATTATATATTCAACCCGATGAGGCAAAAACTGTGGCGTGGAGGAAGGCTATATAACTTGGCTTGTTGACTTGAATATCAACAAAATTATCTTTAAGATGGGTTTGTTAAATTTGTGTATATAGAAAATTTTTTCTTTTTAAACTTTGATATAAATTTACTTTTTTCATGAACTATCAAATTGCATATGACAGATTATTATTAGTGAAATGAGATCGACCACCTTTTGAGTGAAAGAAAAAGCTGTAAAATTCAGCAACCTTGTAATATTAATATAGTTAAGTTTTTCTTTTCTATAAGTAAGATCCAATGTTAAAATTTAGGGTTTTAAATTTTACATTTTGGGATGAAAAAATTGATGAATAATTCTCATTACTATCATCTGTGTTAATATATAGATGATAAGTGTCCTTTTATTACGTCATAAGCACGGTGGAAACGCTGAAGTGCATCCACATGTTATTGAAGGAAAAAGTTAAAATGGCATATTAAAAAGTACTTAACTGATAAAATCTCTCATATCGTTATCATGGTCCTCATAAATAAAGTGAATTTATGATGAATTGCTAACATTAATTGTTCATGGTCTCTCTCTTTCTCTCTCTGCTCCATCATCTCTTCAGTCTGTGTTGTTGCTTTCTTCTGTCTAGTTTGTTGGGTTGTGTTAAGCCAGATTCAAATTTCAACTTGGAATCTCTGATTTGTCCTCTTCTTCTTCTTCTTCTTTTTCCCTTTGGGTCTCTATTTCTGTGCCTTATCTTTCTGTTTGTTTGTGACTTTGTGTGGTGTGTGATGGGGGTGTGAAGTTGATGTTAAAAGTCTCACCTTTCGATCCGTTGATGGTTTGTTCTGTCCTTTGGACTGAAATCTGAAAATGGGTGTTCATTGTTAGGCATTGAGGAGCTGATCATTGATTTGATTTGGCGGAAAAAGAAGATGAATTATTGTGGCGCTCCTGGCTCTGTTCTTGCACTGGTTCTTAGGATGACACAGTTCACTTTTGCTGCTGGGTCAATTGCTTCCATGGCTACCACATCCAGATTCTTTAATTTGACTGCCTTTTGGTAATCAGTCAATTCCCTTCTCCTCTCATTCAAGCCAAGATTTTGTTTTTCTTCTGCAAAACTCCATCATGCACTTATTTCAGTTTGGTCTGAGTTTCATGAATGAGTGTTCTGTTCTCAAAATAAATTACCCATATTATATGTTTTTATATTGTTTATGCTTGATTCATCTTCAATGCTGAACTTGTCTGAATGACAGAGATTTCATGAGTGTTGTGTTCCCAAAAGACATTAATCGTGTCATACGTTAGTAGATTGTTTTCTGATTCCTTCATCTTCATTGCTGAATATGTATGGATGTCAATGCATTCAACCAATTTGAACCATTGGACAAATGACTCATATATTAGATATTGAATCATCCGATCTTCATCCAACAGTTATGATTTATGAATGTGTGGATACTTATTGATTATTTCATCCTTTTTTTTGAGTAAATTGCAATGAGTGGCTTCATGAGACTGCACTCTGCTTGCTTTTGTTTTTCACATTGTGAGGACACAACCTACTCGGTATTTGAACTATTCAATTCCAAACTACTCTGAGGCACCGAAGATGTATACTTTGATTCACCTTATAAGGAAAAAATGCCTTACCACTGACTACTTAGGTCCAATAAGTGATTTTGTTGCAGGAAATTAATTAGTTGGTATTTTGATTAGTACATGATGAACACTAATTTTGATGTTTTAAAATATATATTGAAAAGATTTTTAAAGTACCAACATCGTTGTATTATTAATACTCAGCAGAGGACAACATAAAAAATCCAGTAAAGAGTCTGGACTTGTTCAGAAGATGCTCTCCTCCTTCAATTTTTTATTCTTCCCTACAAAGAGGCAGTGGATTTCACTTCAAGATCATGATGCATTTCTTCGAGGACTTTATGCTTCAATGCTAGAATTGAAGAAACATCTGAATGTGTGTTTATGATCTGGCAGCTTGGTACAAGAAACTAAGAAACTAGCCTCATTGTCAAGATGAAGGAAGTGCTTGCATGGAAAGGAGGTCTGCAGTTGAAACTCAATGGAGCGTGACTGTGATAGACCTCCTACTGATTATATTGTTCTCTATTTAATTTTATGTTATTTCTTTTCCTAGACAACAAATAAAACATGTCTCATGAAGCTTTTTGCTTCTTCTGATGAAGTGGTGATCAAGAAATTAACCTTGCATTGTTCATGAATACTTCAATAACAATGCATGTATGTTGGATATATCATAACTTTAATGCTGACTGTTCCATTGGTAATTATGCAGTTACTTGATAGCTTCAATGGGATTACAAATCATTTGGAGTTTTTTGCTAGCTTTATTGGATTTGTTTTCTTTGGTGAGAAAACAGTCCCTTCTCAGTCCAGTACTAATCAGCCTCTTTGTAGTTGGAGATTGGGTTAGTCTCTTAGCCAACCTTTACTCTTCCCAACTTTTGCATATTTGGATAATCTTTATATCTCTTTCAAAAGTATGATTAGTCTGTTACAGACAGTAGCACTTACTTGTTCAGTTATGATGTTTATCATTTGACAAGTTTTGTTCTTGACCACTGTGCATTCTCCACAGGTAACAGCAACACTGTCTCTAGCAGCAGCTTCTGCCTCAGCTGGCATAACAGTTTTGTACTTTCATGATCTGGGACACTGCCACTTTGGAGAGGAGTGTCAGAAGTACCAGGTTTCTGTGGCACTAGCATTCCTAAGCTGGTTTTCAACTTCATTATCATCTGTAATTATGTTTTGGCTACTAGCTGGCAGATAAGAAAAAGTATTGCTCTTTCTTGAAAAATTCCACAAGTTTCTCTCATCCAACCGAAGTTCATCTGATTGAAAATTATCTTTTTGATGCTGTTGATAGGAGGGAATCACTTTAGTTCTGCACTCTGAAATTTAACTGGGGTAGCTTCAGAATGCAGATTGTAAAGGGGAGGAAAAATGTATATATGATTTTGCCTTGCTAAGATATAAACCAGTGTCTACCACAAAGCTTAGATGCAGCTGCTTGAGATGTTTATTTTCCACTTACTTCATCTTTCAAGTATTGGTTAGAGATATTCAGAGCATGTTCATGTTCAAATACATAGTTAGAAGCACTTTTTAGTATATTTTCAGTTCTCAAAAGTTACTTCTAACTTGTATTCAAACAGATCCTTAATACTTGAAAAGGAAGATGCAGTTATGTTGATCCCCTTCTTATTTTTGTGGATATACCATTATATTGTGAGCATAGTTAGGAGTTTTTATTAGTTTGGATCAATTCAAATAAAACCAATTAAATTGGTTTGAGTTTGTAGTTTAATCAAATTTAATTAGGAACAAATCAATCAAATTCAATGGTTATTGGTTTGAGTTCAAGTTTTGTGATTTACTAATGTTGTCTTTAGGGTTAGTTTTTTTAATGATTATTTTCACTTAAAGAAATTAAATATTAAGGAAATTTAACAACTCTTTACAACTTTTAAAAAATTAAATAGAAAACATTTCCCTTTAAAGTAAAACCATAAATTTACACATAAAATTTAAACAAATTCTTAAGAAAAATTCTTTTGAAACCTAATTAAGGAAAAATTAAAAAAATTATTTTTTTTTTCAAGCTTTTTGAAATTTTCAATCCCCACAACGAAATTAACTATATATTTTTTGAAAAGATGTGAGACAGTAAAATAATAGAAAATAATCTGAAAAAAAAATGGTTCAAAAAGTTCAAGTAAGAAATTTTTGTGAGAGACATCTTTATTATTAATTATATTATATGTAATATTATGTTTATAATTATATATTTATAATTTATGCTATTATTTTGTAAGTCAATCATAATATAAAATTATTGTTTCTCCCTTCTTTTAACTATACAGTCCGCAAAGTTTTAGAAAAAAAATATATTTATTTGAAAATAAATTTGGAATCTTACTCTTAAAAAATGAAGGAAATTATGTTGTCTCTAAAAGATGTTAATGAAGGATACTTATTTGACAACACTTAATACTTTTTAGATTAAAATTGTAATCTATCAAATAAATAATATTAATTTCACATACCTCCTCCAGTGTATATAAATTAAGTTAGGTTTTTGTTTTTTATTTTAATGTAGAATGTTAATATCTAGAAAATTTAGTTTTGCAGTTAAATAAGATAAATTCTACTTATATTTAAAATATTTTTTATGGGACAAGAATGCCGAATGGACTAGGGATATAATATATTTATATCAAAAATATTATTTAACAATTGGATTGTTATTTAAAATGATTTATTTAGCTCTAAATCAATACTAAAAGAAGATGTTTATCTTTATTTAATTTGATTTAAAACTAAATCTTTTATCGAACAACTTTAATGAAAATAATGATAAATATAAAAGAAAATGTAGTAGTATACGATATCTTTAAGACATGCTTAAATTACAAGTTTCATAGAAAAAAAATTGTTTAGTCTAGTTATGTATTTGACATTTTTACTTATATAAAATATAAGATTTTAAAATGAATATATACCAACCATTTATATAAAAAGGTGTGGTGAAAATGATTTCCTTTTTATCTTTTCACACAACTTGCACAAAGATTATGTTATATTTTATTTATCATGATCTATGATTCTAAAAGAGATACACAAACACAATTTTGATAGGATATCCTAAAATTTTCACATGCAAATCCAGATTAAATAATTATTTCTTCATTTGACATTATGAAGCACAGTGATGTAGGGAAGTTCAGAATCATATCATCCACAACAATATAATTGATAAATACTTTAAACCATCAATTGAATAATCACTATAAAATAGTATATAAAGTTGAGGTACCACCTAAAGCATGTAAAAAGAACAGTTAAAGTAAAGTGGTTGATTTTTAATAGATCCAAGTGCTATTGGAATCACATCAACATTTCATATTCTATAATGGAAACAATATTATTTTTTAAAGAAGAAAAAGAAATGTGGTATAACTTAATCAACCAATTTTTGTTGTTAATGATTTCTTGGTAAGTTATATGGTATAATATAATTCATATAACTGACATCACTTAGTAAAATAGTAAAATAATAAGACTATCATATGTTACTATTTTATTAGTCCGTATATTTAAAACAGATCAATTATGAGCTATCATATAAACACTTATAAAAAAGTTATAAAAAAAAGTCGTTAAAAAAACATTTTTCAAATAATAGTGATTATCGTAATTTAATAAACTGAAGCAAAACATCAGATTTCCCAATGAAGATCAGTCATCCAGAAAACATACTCCATATCAGTAACATAGTCACCAAAAAAGTATGGAATTTTGAGAGCTACTCTGAAGCAAAGAATTGGGCAATTTACATTGGACATCAATAGTTTTCATGTCATAGCCATCATAGTTTTACTTGTAAAACTATTTAGCACATTATAGCAAGTAAAAAGAGAGAAAAAGAATCAAAGCAATGACAGCATTTACATGTCAATACTTTGAGAGTGTTGTGAAATGATGCAGAGAGGCATAACAGAAGCAACACTATGCAGCAGGAGGCCTAAGCTCATGATCTTGGGATGTATCTCTGGCAGATTGAGGAAGATATTGCCACATTGGAATGTAGCCATAGTTTGGATAAACAGCCATCTTGTTCACCCCTGCTTGATAAGCAGCAGCAGCAGCAGCTGCTACAGGGGGTGCCATAAACCCTGCTGGAGCAATGGCCAAAGATTTCAACTGCTTCTCAATCCTCTCCTTATCTGCTTTCAGAACAAGTTTCTCTTCACGAAGTTCGTTTTTCTCGGCCTGTTCAGACAAATAAATTCTGTAACTTTGATTTTAACACTAATGCAATGTTGGAGAGTTTGAACTCCTAAGGTGTTTTTCTTCAATGAAACAAAAAAGATAATTTAAATTGGTTGGAAATTCCACGTCGACTAATAATAAAGTCAAATTATAATATATATATATAAATATATGCAAATTTCATTTTATAAACGGATTGGTAACTAGAAGAATATGCAAATATTGATAGGCAGAATCAACAGAAGTTGCATAACTAACTTGAGGAAGGGCTAGCTGAATGCAGACAACAAAAGAAACAAACACAATTAAATCAGAAGTAAATAATTCCATCAACATAGGATGCAGTGACATTACAAAAAACTATGTTAAAATAATTCATAAACCATGTTACTGAGAGGATTGAATTTAAAATATAATCCTCGTCTAAGACAAAAACAGTAAAATGGACAAGCATCCAAAAGCAATGAACATAAAATTACCACTTTTGCTCTAAGGATAAAAAATAACCACTGCAGGAATATTACAATTCCCATTTTTTTCTAAGGAACATAATCAGAGAGGTAGATGCAACAGACCTCGGTAGCAACTTTTTTCAATCAACTTTTACTGATTCATAAGCTGCTTAATTTCAGAATCGCTAATCATTATTTTTCTTCTCCATGCAGAAAAGGACCACCTTACTAAATGCTTTGTTGGCGTGCATTCTGACATCAAGTGTATGCTAAAATCACATCATTTCAGCACTACTTACAACAAGACTCATGAAAATTAGCAGTGCAAGTGATATAACCACTGGTGTAACGTGAAGCTTGAAGCCCTCTAAGCCTTCTTCGGGAGCAATAAGTAGAAAACAAAACAAATGATAAAGTCTAATCCTTTCAAGATGAAAAGCTTCTGGTAGTTTCACCAAAGTCAAATTCATTTTCTTTCCAAGAATGAATTATGTCGAGAGCCCAACATTTCAAAGAAAACCAATCCAAAATGCAGAAAGTAAGAGAAATAAATATTCAACTCACTACAGAATATGTCTGAAACAATACTGACCTTCAAACATTTTATTTCCTCTAATAATTTTTCGTTTTTTGTTTTGAGTTCCTGAGCTTCGGTCTTAAGTTGGCTCAAGACTCTGATAGCATCATCAAGTATAGATGGTTTATCTGTTCTCACAGGTCTCCCAGGTTCCAAAACAGAGCTCAGGTCACAGAACCTGCAAAAAATCACAATCAAGTTCTTCCCTTTGGTCATTAGAAGCAGAAAAAACGCAACACAAAGCAGGAAGAGTTGATTGTTACATGAGTATCTAACATACCTGGTGATCTTGAGTATCTAGAAACTAAGATCACTTTTCCCATAACAATAGAAAGTTATCAAAGAAAAGTAACAACTGGAAATTAATGCAAGTTCGTATTGCCTTGTGCTCAGAGAAGTCATATGCCAAACGAATAATCTTTGAATTGGATGAGAGAGTTGAAAATTTCACACATTCAGTGTACCACATACATGCGATGTATCTAACTCAATTATCTAAAACAACAATGCGTGAAACACAACCTAAATGTGTGAAGAAACCAGAAATTAATGGGGAGAGTATACATTCCTCATGCAACAGCTACAGGAAAAGCTAAAAGTTGAGCCAGTACTCTGTGACATCAACTATAAATTCAATATATAAAAGCGTGCATGCCTTTCATTGAGTCTCTCCCTCCGCAATTTCTCACGGCATGCTTTTGATCCCGCCTTACAGCATGAATCAGTACGCCCCCTACAAATGATTTGCAACAAATTGATCACAAAAAAATGATTCAAAAGACAGCATCACTACCCCAACAAAAGCACAAAAAAGAAAGGCAACTCAATCAATTCCGTTAAAGCATAAGCTTGAGATTTAACGGGTGTCTGAGAGACTAAATCAGATACATGTACAACAATCATGCATGCTTTAAAGTTCACATCTTTTTGTTAATCAATGAAATTACAAAAAGATAGTCTATGGAGTCAAAACAATATTTTCATCAACTTTTCATAACAGTAATTACATCATCACATAGTACATCACTCACTTCAAAAGCAACAAACAAGATACCTCTTCTTGGTGTTCTCTTCACAAGCAACAGCATCATCTGGAATTTCAATTTCAGTGCTCAAACTTGCAAACACAGGAAAAAAGAAAACGTGTCAGCCATCTGCCACACAAAATATTAAGCATAGACAACAACCATCATCTCTTATCCTACCATGTAATTAGGCTACAATAATCAATAGACACCAAGTTTGCCACACAACATTAAGCAAAGACAATATTCATAATCTCTAGTGTGATTTAGCTAGATGCATCAATAGACACCACTAGCTCTATATACAAAAAAACAAAAAATAAATAAAAAAACTAATTTTTCTGTATGTTACATTTCCCAGTATAAAAGTAACAAAAAAATTCAAAATAATTTATAAAAAAAAGAACTTGAATCACCCCAAACATATAATAACACAACAATTAAAACCTGGGAGCTAATGCACCATTCGAATCAAATTCCATATCAGGGTACATCAGAAAATACGAATCCAACCATGCAACACCAAATTCCGCAAAAAATAACAACAACGTTTCATCATACATCACCGAATCAACAACATTTAAAAAAAAAAAATTGTTTAAAGGGATGAACTTGAGCTACTACAAAAATACAACGAACAAATCAATCAATGATACAGATTAACATAAAAAAAGGGTAATCTTAATTTTCACCAAATCACATAATCAATAGCATAAAGATCAACAATGAACCCCAAAAAAAAAGAAGCATGCAATCATGAAACCAGAATAGTTAAAAATGAAAAGTTCATAAAAAGAAGAAAGAAACCTGTGATTGGGCCAAAGGAAATCAGGGGGCGCTTGATCGATGAAAGAGTAATCGAGAAAATCCCAACAGCTGCTGTCACCTAAGGAATCCATTTGCGGTTGCCACTTCTTTTAACCAAACCGCCCTATCTATCTTCTCTCACACCAAAAAGCCTTCAAATATTCCCTACGCAAATAATAAGAACAGTATTTTGGCTTTTACCACAGAAAATTTTCATTTCATGAAATCAAATTTATGATAAATTTAATATATAAATTATAAACATATGATTGATTATATCACCTACCTTATTTTTTATTTTTTTAATATATTTTTAGTTTTTAAATGAAATATGAATTTGTTTATTTCTCAAATTTAAATATAGTTTTTTCTTCAGAAAAATAAATATAATCCTCGTAATCAATAACAACATTTTTCTGACTAATATTTAGGTGGTTTATACCATTTAATACTTTCTACTTAAATATCACTTTAAAGTATTAAAAGAAAAATTAATGCTATATCCATTTGTTTTAAACTTTTTTATTTCTTCTATTGTTTTATGCTATAACCAAAGTATACCTCTAATCTCTCAAAATGCATCTTAAAAATAAGTTAAGCTACTCATAAATTGTTCAAATTTGATAAAATAAATTACGGCTAAGGATTTATTTATTTGATTAAATATACGAGTTCAAGTTTGAGATTGAACTTACCATTTAAATTATTGTTTTAAAATTTTGTGAATTTTTTAAATAAAGATATTAGTGTAATTTATACTGTATATGAAATTTTAATAGCTTTTCTTATATGATGTACAATGAAATTATTATTTTTTAATGTTATATATGCATATGTTTTATTATTTATCTTTTATTCGATGATATTGTATTTTTCTAATATAATTCTATTTTTATAAAAATATTTTTTAATTAACATACATTAAAGGAACTAGAACCAGTAGAAATACATATAGTTTTACCAGATTTATGAGGTGTAAAAGAAAATATGGGGTGCAAGAAACACTTTCCTTAGTGTAACTTTCGGCCTCTGAAGTTTTAGCATCCTCTTCTAAGGGATATCTCTGCTTTAGGTATTACTTCCTACACCCAATCAAATTTCTCACTGTAACCCTGTTATATGGTGACTCAAGATTCTTGAGTGACTTCGGTGTTTTCCTTATACTGATGAAGATTTTCACGTTTGAAAAGAAAAGGATGTTTATATAGTTGTATTCATTATTATTTTATTTCTAAAAATAAAAGAAAAAAAATTAATATTTATAATTTATTTATATTTTTTCATTCATTGTTATTTTAACATTTATGGTTAAATATGTTTGTATTTATACATGAGAGTGAAAATGGAATTAGTTCATATTTTAAACTTTCATATAGTTTTATATCAAACTTAAAAAATAAATATAATCCTTTTCATTTATAAGACATTAATTTTTTAAGTATTAACTAGCGTTTATGGTTAACATTAAATTAAAATGTATTAAATTATATAAATAAGTGAAATGTCAGTTTAATTATATTAAAATTTATAATATAAACAAATTTTAAATTTTCGTTAAAAATGTAAAGAAGAAAAATATATTTAACTTTTAAATTTATTTTGTAGGTCTTCCGATCAAATTTTAACTTCTAAAATAATAATATATATTTTTTTTTGTTACAAAATTACCATTAGAAAATGTATGTCAATTAAAGAAAAAAAAACAACAACTCACGGGGCAAGACTCAAATTTACGTTTTTGTGAGATATGAATTAGGTCGATTTCAGTATTATTTGTCGGCATTTAGAGTTAATATTTCCTCTTTGATGTTTAGAGACACTTTTAATTGAAAAATATATTATAATTCTATAATATTAAATAGGAATGATGAAAATAAACAAATCTAAAGAAAATAATAAAAAAGTGATATAAAAAAATTAGATTAAAGTCGAGTTTATTTTTTATTTTTTACTGTTTTCTGTAATGATTTTTTTTTTTTTTTTATAAAACCAGATATTTATGTGAGAAAAATTAAGTACAACTTAACCGTGTGAGGAAGGACATAGACACTAGTTGAACAATTGATCGAAAGTAGAATTAGTTGGAAAAGCACGTTTAGGTGAAGAACTTTTGGTAGAATTGGCCCCAAAAAAACGCAACTAGGAAATTTCTAAAAGATGAAAACCTAATTGGTAAAATTTCATGAGAAACCTTGAGTTTGACTAAATGCAGAGGAGACAGATGTAATTATAACTAGAATAGTCAAAAATAGATGATAAGGAAGAAGACTTAAAAGTCTTCCAAAAATGGTAGCCCAATTCATGGGTCATGTAGGTCAAGGAGTCAACGTTCCTAGAAAGAGTCTCATGAAGACTTTGTAAAAAAAACAACACACATTTTATATCCAAAAATTTATTTTTCCGATACTCTTTTAACAGCTTTTTAACAGTCTGTGATTAATCAGTTTTAAATATCTTTTAAACATAAATCTTTTCTATCTTAACTATTACATGTAAATTTCAGCAACAAGCTTACAAATGTCAAAAAGAAAAATTTAATGTTATCCTGTGATAATATTAAATCCAATTTATTAGCAAGTTGTGTAAATAAATAGACTAGTATTGAATTTGATTTCTTAAACAGGTGAATATTTAGTTTCAATTTTCAAAAATAGTAACTTTGTTCTTTCTATTCTTTATATTTAGACAGAATTCTTATTCTGACGAAACTTAAACTACTATATGTTAAAGCAAGTTCATCGATCATAAAAAAAAATGGAAGACTATATATAAAATCATCAAGTTTAAGCTGTAAGAAGCAAGAGTAACTTCAATGAAAAAGTAGACACCTAGAACAATTAATCTGAAGAAAAATTTCATGGCTCCAAATCAACAGGTTGTACAGCATTTCTTGATCTGCTTCCATGTCCAAAAGAAAAGAATGATCTCTTCACTCTGTCACTGCCACCACAGGATTCAACTGTGTTAATCTCATGAACATGTTCATGTTCTTGTTGTTGCTGTAAAACCTGCTGAATTGCCCCATAAAACTTTCTATCCACTGATGAATCCATGGAAAAGGACCTCCTCATGGCTTGAACTGATGAAAAGCTTTCACCTTTGGCTCTGATGCCAATACACTCATCTCCCAAGCTGATCACTTTATGAAGCTTCTTTGCATTCTTCTGTGAAGAAACAGCAATGGTAGGCAAATCTTGTCTTCCTTCCAGGATTTGGTCTCTATCATGTTCACCATCCAAATCAATCACAACAAAACCTTCATCACTGACATTGCTTTCAATGTTTTGGCTTTGGTCTTGAGATGAAAACCTTGGAGTGAGAAGGTTTGGTTGGTGAACATGGACCTGGCTTGTCAAGGACACAATTCTTCTGCAGAGAGGGCAATGAGTGTTGTTCTGAAGCCAAACATCTATGCAATCAATGTGAAAGACATGGCTACAGTTTGGTATAACCCTCAGCTTCTCATCTTGTTGAAACTCACTCAAGCAAACTGCACAATCATCAAGGTTGCTTCTTTCACCAAAGTTTGTATCCCCTTTTTCTGGCTTATAATGAATCACAGGGATTAACCTGATAACTGCTTCCTCTAGCCCTCTTGGCTCGGATGCTGCTGAGAATCCAGCAGATGGATCTTCTTCACCTTGTCTGGACAGAGAAAATAGTCTTGTGTGATTAACATGGGGCCAATTGAAGCAGCACTTGACAACTAACATGTAGTAGCCTATAAGGAAGAAAGTTGTGAACATCATTCCTACCACAAGGATTGCTAAGAGGGGAAGATTTGAACCAGAAGGATGTGGAATATCATGATTTGGAGGAACTGTGCAAGGTGAATCAGCTTGTGTTGGAAAATGAAGTAGGTGTCTTTGGCTCACAAAATCCATATCAGATTCTGCAAACAAAAGGGTTATCTTATATCTTGGAATTTGTCACATGAATCGAGTCTTATCACACTTTCCCTGAAAAATCTTTAGTGTATGCTTAATGCACTAACCGAAGTAGGCCATGGTTTTTTCCCCAAATCCAAACAGAAAATGGGAGTGGTTGGAGAGTAAAGAGGAATGAAATATAGGGTAAGTAGTGAGAATAGAGAAAGATAAGAAGACTTATAAACTAGGAGGTGGTAGAGAAGAGACATGAAAGGGTTTGAAATTCAATGAAAAACTGTTGTCAAAACCAAGTGAATTTCAAACAACGATATTGAAGATTCACGTACATTTCTTTATGATACTAGTCTTTATAAGTTTGAATGTTTCTGTAAGTTGCTTTTACAATCACTTAATGATGATGTGATAGGCTTTTGTAATTACATAAAAAGAGTTATTGTTTCTGACTAGAAGTAAATTTGGTCATATTTACCAAAGCTAAAAGTATTTTTGTTTCATAAAATTATGCATGACTTGGAATGTATTTGGTGACTGTCCAATATCTAGGGTAACGTATGGTTCAGTTTTTAATGAAGGGTCTGTAGAGTGAGTGGTGGTCCAGCTAGAATGGTGACAGTGGTTCATCATCAATGACCAAGTCTTTACCAATGAAACTATCTGTTGACCTCAACAATAGAGTGAAAAATGTGTCAAAGTCTTAAGTTTGAAAGTTTGAGGCCTTCTGAATTCCTTCATTTCTTCTATATTGTGGGAAATTTAAGGGTAAGTTAAACTCTCGCATTAGATAAAAATGAAAAAATAGAATATGATATAAAAGTGAAAGAACTATTAATTCATTGTCTTAAAGTTTTGGATAGAAAATAGTGTTAATTCTTTATATGATTAAACTCAAATGTCATTTGTTTTTGTGTCTCTAGTAAATCTCCTCTTCGATAAACCCAAGAAGTAAGAGTCATTGGTTTTAGTAAAATTATTAATACCAATGCATATTCAAGAGATTTATCTTTCATTTACTCAGTCTCACTTTCTTTGTATCCATAAGATTGAAAAGTAAAGTGGTTCTACAATCATTTCCATGTTCATAAACCATGAAAATTAATATAATATAGTTAGTGGTTGTCACTCATATCTTATCTAATCATAGAAACGAAATTAAGTGACCCATGTTAATGAAAGAATGAGTAAATAATTGGATGGTGAATAATGCAACTTGCAGCATTGAATATAAAGCAGCTTGTAGAGTGAATATGTGACAGACATTGAATATTCAAGGTTTGAGATTTCTTGGTGATTGTTGTTTTTGCAGTTTTAAGAAAATGTACATACTGGTGGTTTGGTTACGGGTGAGTGGAAATTTTTGTTAAGAACACATTTTTAACAATTTTTTCATAAGGTATATGTGACAGTATGTAATTAGTCTATTTCAAATATTTTTTTAAACATAAATTCAAATAAACTAATAAAATAATAAAATGTGTCTTAATATAAAAATAATTGTTAAAATATCAGGATTCGTAAGTGATATTTTCCTTCAAAACTAATGTTACTAATGCACCCATTTATGAACATTTTCTTGTTTAGAAATAAAATTGTCTATGCACCAATTCCCAGATGTTGGTGTTCTTATTGACATCTACAATAGTTTCGAAAGTCACAATAACTTTCTTGAAGTAGCTTCAATTCCATAGATATAGTGGGACTTCTCTAAATCTCATCCATGCAATTTTATTTTTGGAAGTCTTCCAACTGAACTAAGGTTATATCCTGTAAAAATAATTGCTTATAACCATTTGTATGTTGAAATATCAATTGAAAAATAGAATTAATCTGATAATTTTCATTTATATATATATATTATATTTTTTTCTTATAATATTTTATTTCTATAAATTAAGATTTAAACAGAAGTACATGAATTACAATTTTAATTAAGAGAGTTTTAATTATAAAATATTTTATGTGACTACACAAATTTATAATTTAAATTAAATATTCATTAATATATTTTTAAGTTGGTAAATAGATCATATATACATTTGTAAATTATATAATAATCTTTCAAAAACTTTGTTTGTTATAATTTTAGTAGGAATATATACTTATCAAACTTTATATCATATATTTGATCATTTCAAAATATTTTTATCATACCTTGGTGAAAAAAAAAATATCAACCTCACATGTTTCATTTGGTCCATTGGACAAGATTGTGAATGTCGCATAACTTTATTATCACAATATATTGAATGACACGTGTATATCTATATCTCAAATTTTGAATAAAATAGTTAGAATCACAAGTATTCATAGAGTTTAAGAACCAATTTTTATAACGAATCTAGCTACAACTTTTTGCTTATTGTTTCTCTATGTTATAAGATTTCCATATACAATTTAAATGAGTTATTTAGGGATGGATTTTCTATCATTAATAATACCTACCTAATCTATATCAATATAAATAATCACATATTTGTAATTTGAGTTTTTCTTTAATGCATTTCCTTTTCTTGAGATAGCTTTATCTACTTTCAAATGTTGGAGTATAAACAAAGTCCCACATTGAATGAAAGAAGGACTAGTCAAGGGTTTATATACACATAAATATCTCCAATGGTAAGAGGCCTTTTGGAGTGGTACCAAAAGCAAACCCGTGAGGGCTTGGCCCAAAGCGGACAATGTCTTACCATGTGTGGAGTTCTATGTGTGTGACGAACCTCCCCCCAACATCAAATTCATATATAAATATCTATAAGTTTTTCACATTGATTTATATGAATTGTCTAAAGAACACAAGTCTTTGATTTATATGAATTGTCTAAAGAACACAAGTCTTTGATATCTCCTATAGGAATTTAATATTTTCCCTTGATAGTTAGAGTTTGATCTTCCTCAATACACAACTTCAATTGGAGAATTTGTTGATTTCCATGTTGTCATCCTAATTTCTTTTAATAAATTCAATGCAAACTTTTATTGAGAGAGAAAATTACTCGATTTTGATCTTGAAACCTCACTTTCAATAAGGTATATACTTCAAAGATTCAAGATCCTTCATCTCTCGTAATCTTTTAATGTCTTAAGTTCTTTTAAATCATCTCTCGTAACTATTATGTCATCAACATAACAATATAATTGTATCATTTTCATTTTTTGTTTCTTTAGATACAAAGTATGATCTTAGTTGCTATGTGAATATACAAAAGTAAGCATAAACTTAGTGAGTCTACCAAACCATATTCGTGGTGATTGCTTTAGTTCGTTAATGACTTCTTTAACTTACATACCTTATTGTTATGAGTATATGATATTCCATATCTTTCTGATAACTTCATGTAAACTTTTTTAGATAATTCCCCATGTAAGAAGATTTTTTTTTTTTTACATTTAATTGTTGTAAGAAACAATCAATGTTTACAACTAAAGATTACAATAATTAGCTAATTTTGGCTATGGAGCTAATGTTTAACTGTAGTATATTTCATATGCTTGTGTATACTTCTTTGCCAGTAATCTAACTTTGAATCTCTCAATTGTACCATCTACATTAAATTTCATAAAACACATCCATTGACATCATGATTTCTTTCCAATGGAAAAATCTACCAATTCCCAAGTTTTATTTATTTACATGGATCTTGTCTCATCATTCATAGCATCCTTATACTGAAGCTAAGTCAAGATCATAAGTAGGCTTAGGAATATCTCTAGTTAACATGATGTAAAGTTTTTTTTTTAATATATATTAGGTTCTTGAAAGGGTGGTTGATGTGATATATTATCATCATGAATGGAAAACCTTTGATCTTGAAATGCTCAAATGCATATGAGATAGCTTCTCCCCAATATATTGATGGCATGTGAGTTCCAATGACTGTAACTCAAACCACCTCTAATAAATGACAATTCTTTCTATCACCCATCTAGTGCTGTCAAAACGGGTCACTCGACCCGACTCATCATGGGTTGATCACTTAGTGAGCCATTCCAACCCGGCTCATTTATTAGCGAGTTAGAAAAATTCAAACCCGGTCCGTCCCACCATAGGTTGTGGGTAAACGGGTTGACTCATTGACTCACTTAATTATATTTTTTTTAAATAAAAAAATTACAAACTTTATATAGTTCAAATCTAAACAAATTTTATTCCCAACATGGGTGTTTAATTAATTTAGAAAATAGGAAACTTAAATAATTTTTTCAAGCAAAAAAAATAATGAATATTTTTTTTATAAAATTAAAATTAAATTTTAATAAAATAAAATTAAGTAGGTGAGTTGGTGGACCAACCCGGTCCACCACTGGTTCAATCCGAATGAGTCGGGTTTAAATGAATTAGGTTGAAATCTAACCCGCATAAAAAAATACAATTTTTTCAAACTTAACCTGACCCAAATTCGTGGTAGGTCGGGTTGTGCTCCATTTTAACAGCTCTACACCTATCCTATTTTGTTGTGGAGTATTTGCAGAAGATCTCTGTTGAAGAATTTCTTTGGCTATCAAAAAGATGTTGAAGTTTTGATTGTAAATATTCTTCTTCATTCTCACCATGCAATACTTGAACTTTTACTTTGTACTAAGTCTTAATCATTTTGCAAAATTTATGAAATAGTCATCAAACTTAACTTTTAGGCTTCATCAAACATAACCAGGACTCCATACATTAGAGTGAATTAAAGTGAAAGATAAAGTGAAAAACGATGAAAAGAGGAAAACTTTAAAGGGAAATAAATTTTGTGGCTCTTTGCAATCCAAACATTACAATACAAAGTTGAATTTGATTACATACATTTGAAAATAATTTTATAATGTAACCAAAAGACTCGTGTCCTAAAAACTTATGACATATAATAACATATATTTGCCTTTTCTCACTTCTTGACGCCTAAACTTATGACATAATAAAATATCTTTGCTTTTTCTCACTTCTTGAAGTCCTTCTCTGGTTAACACTTGACAAAGTTTCTTTGAATATTTTTATATGAAATTTAGGTAATACAACATTCCTTGCTTAGTACCATGATGTCTTCCTCATTTTAATGTTTTTAAAAACATAAAAGTCAAGTTCAAAAATTACAACATATAATAGGGCTTTGGTTATTTGAAAGACCGATAATAAGTTATATTTTAAAGAAAACAAAATTAATATCAAATTGCTCAAAATAAAGACAATTCCTTTTCTAATAATATATAGTGACTTTACTAAAGTTGTTTGTGGAAATACTATTTGTGAAAAAGGTTTAAGATTTTTAATATGTCTAACATAAAAGAAATGCTCAAAACATGCAAAGTTAATTATCCGAGCATTATTCAAAATCATAGATGTTTTTATTATGGACTTACAATTATAATTATCACTATCTGAATCAAGCATTATATATTTGTCATCCTTTTTCTTATTGTTAGTTATTACAACAACAAATGTAGGAGAATTTTTCTCTATCTATGATATGCATCTCCATTAGTTGTGGATTTTGTTTCATTCTATGATTTTTATTTCATATATATTATTATACAAATACTTTGTTTTTGAACATTTTACTGCTACAAATCAAGAGCTAAATATACAATATTTTTGTCTAATTATGCAAACTTATAAATTAGAGCTAATCAAACATCTTCATCCCAAAACTATTATCTTATACAAATCCATTCCTTGATCACTTATAAAGAAGAATAAATTATCTCTCAAACACAATATTCTAATAAAATCTGTGTCTTCCAATAGCAAAATAAAACTATGTAGTATTATCTAATCAGTTCATATAGCTTATTCATCCCACTATATATTTTTATTTCTACTTAACATGTTATTTTTAATTTAAATTTAGATTTCTAACCATCTCTTCTAAAAGTGTAAGTTAAATTTTATCACGAGTTTCTATTACAATACAACGTACAAAAGACTTGATATCTCTTCTAACATTAAATTTTAAGACTTAATATTTATAAATTTTATTTTTCTTATATATCAATGAGCCTTTTCTTTTTTAATATATATATATGGATCTCATTGTCCGAATAATTTTATATTCTTCTTGGTCGTTAAATAATCTATAAATCCTATTGAGTTCATATTTTTAGAAATTATCTGTACGAAACTGACGACGTGACTTTACTTAATAATATTGTAATAAAATGAATTATGAAAAAGTATTTTCTATTTCAAGATCAAATCTATATATATACACAAACTTCCAACTAAGTCTAATATGTTAATTACTAATTAATAACTTTTATCATCTTCATTAATTATCCATTATTGATTCTTATTACTCTGATAACTGTTATTATTCTGATTAATTATCTGTTAATTACCATCGGATCAATCCTACTATTGTTGGATGATCCATCCTTCAATTTATAGTTGCGTGGACACTCATACAATACTCTATATATATAACTAAACATATATATTAGGCTTTGGGTATCACAAAACAACAAGAAAGCAAAGGAAACCAACCATTTGACTACACTTAATTACCTACCAACAAATACAAGTATTGGTAAGCACGTGTTTGACATTTCTGATTGTTTTTTTTTCTGTCTTTTCTTTAAGATGAAGTACTTTGTTTCCTTTGTGAATTGATGACTGCATATATATATATATATGGAATTGAGGAAAAAAAAAAAAAGTGAAAGAGTTTGAAAGCAACCAAGAGCCACCTCCTTGACCATCCAGATACAATGGACGCTCTACTTTTCAACGTGAACCACACCAGACAACCTCCTTCGTCACGTGCTAACACTTTACTACCCTATTTTTTCCACATTTAACAACGCTATTTATTATACTTTACTTTTTATACACATTTTTTGTGGAAAAAACCATCACAGTAACTCACATTTGTGATAAAAAAATAATATCATCAATATTTTTACATTTATTTGATACATAATATAAAGATAAAATAATTATAAAAATATAAATTTTTTTATTTTTTCAAAAAAATAAATAAAAATAATGTAAAATAAATATAAAAAATTTAAATACGTTAGAAAATATTTTCCTTTCTAACATAATGCATATGATATGAATGAAATAGGACATGCACACTATATAATTAACAACACGGTTATATATATATATATATATATTTTGACGTAATACAATAACAAAACTAAAATAAGAACATTGCATAAAACTAAATGCTACCAATTTATAAAAAATAAAAACTAAACTTATTTCATATATATTCTTCCTCCAAACTCAATTATACGAAAAGAAAGAGATACTGTAAACGAAGTTTACTTGCTTTAACCATGTCATAAAAGAAATATGCTTCAATTAATTGAAATTTCATTTACAATATTTTTAATTTTTTTTATATCATAACACTTTAGGGAGAAAAAAAATCACATCCTTCAAAGTCAAGACATACATGAAACTAAGCAACCTTTACTCTGATAAAGAAAATGAGTTGATATTACTGATTTCATTTTTTTTTATCTACAGTTTCCTTCATTTTTAAACTCAATATTAAGAACAGAAAATAATAATATGAAATAGAATCATATACAATTAATTGAATGACACAAAAATTTATGTATAGTGTGAACTTAGATTTTTTTTTTCTTGTAATTAATTTGGTTAATTTGAGATGATATATCAAATAATTTGTAAGTAATAAATAATTGAAGTATAAGATTGTTTATATTTATGTGAGTTGTGGAGGAAGCTTCCAGCTTGAGTCCTATGCAGATGTCACAATAACACATGGTTAGAAATATTGCATTTGCATATATACTCTTCAAAGTGTCTTACAGAGAAGGAAGAAGACATATGATCCATGGAAGAAGAAAGTTCAAAGGGAAAAGCGAAGGATGAAGAAGAGCATGTAAAGTACAGAGGAGTACGTAGAAGGCCATGGGGAAAATATGCAGCAGAGATTCGTGACTCAATGAAACATGGTCAAAGGTTGTGGTTGGGAACATTCACCACAGCAGAGGATGCTGCTAGAGCCTATGACAGAGCTGCATATGCCATGAGAGGTCCCTTTGCCGTCCTCAATTTTCCCAATGAATATCCTCCTCCACCAGCATCATCACATGTTCCTTCCTCGTCTTCTTCCTCTTCTTCTTCTGTGTCCATTTCAAGTCATGAACACGTGGAAAGAAGAGGAAGGAGAAAAGAAAAAAATGAGGATGAAAATGAAGTGTTTGAGTTTGAGTACTTTGATGACAAATTGTTGGAGGAGCTTCTTGGTTATGATGAAGACAAAAATAAGCATGGCAAGTGAAACATGGTACATGTATACAGTTTTACTTCATACAAGGTATGTCTGAACATGTATGTTTTCAAAAGGTTATCTCCTAAACTATGAATGTTTTTTTTTTTTTTTTTTCCATCGGAGAGGTTGATGTTCTAAACTTCGTATCTATCTATAACCATGTGAGACATTACCTTTAAGGTTGTATCGAGTAATGTGGATGTGAAATTTTCAACTTGGGATAGTGTCAGATTTTATTTAATTTTTATAGGGAGATATTATGCGGAGTTAACTAATATTTAGATTTTCAAGAGATTTTTCTTGCTCATATAGTGTTGGAGATTTTTTTTTTTCTTTTTTTCTTTCTGATGGATGAAACATTGTTGTGTGTTAATGACTTCATCTAATTATAAGTTGTCATCTAATAATAAGATTTATTATTTTAAATACATTGTTTCTACTAGTCTAGATTTTGTATTTATCACTGTACACACATATAAAATGGGCACCTTAGGGATGGACGAATTTGTGTATATACCCTTTCCCTATTTTAATGTATTTACTAATAGGTATGTTTAATTTGTATAATTCTTTTTACTTAACAGTAAAAAAATATCTAAGTACTATATATACTATCACGTATGTATTGTCAAAAAATTGTTAAAAAAATGTTGTTAAAAGAACTTTTTCTTATCTTTTAACACGAAACAATTAATGTTACTAAAGGTTACAGGTCTATCCTTTTATTTTATAAAATAAAAAAATGCTAAATATGTAGGTTTGGGGTTTTCACTGCTGAGGATATAATGTACAAATTCGTTGAGAAGAAATATATTGGCACAACAAATAAAGAGACAAAAACAAAGGAATTTGAGAGTAAAGAATTTTTCTAAAAAGTTCATTTTTTTCTAAGAGAATGAAGAAGACAAAAAAAAAATGATAATATATAATAATAATATAATTTGCTCAACAATACTGATATAAAGTAGCAAAATGATACAATGACATACTTTTACTTTCATTTAACACATGATACAAGCATAAAATGATCATAATAATATAAAGTTTTATATTTTTTCAAAAAAGAAAAGAATAAAAAATAAGTAAAGATAATGTTAAATGAATATAAACAATTTAGATATATCAAATAATCATTATTCTATAAAATATAATGGACAAAATATCAACAATTTCAGCATAGTTATTTCTATTAGGTTATGATGAAAAAGTTAGATTGTTTTCCTTTTCAATAAGACTAAAAGCATAAGAAAACAAAAGTATATTGGATTGAAACTTAGAAAATAGAGAGGAAAAAAACAAAACTTAAAAGTTTGAGACCCTAAACAAGAATAAAAATAAACCCCAAAAAGTCGAAAAATCATCAACTTATTGTGTCTCTTATTAAAGAAATAAGAACCCTTTTAGCTCTTGAACAATAATTTCTGTCCATCCTTAGTTCTTAGAAACAATTCATATTTCAATTTGAGGGTTTAAGATTAATCAACAACATTAAAACCTAAGCTAGAACCATATTCATTTGTTATAATTTTAGGTATGATTTATATTTTTTCAAATACATGTCATTTATTATCATAATCATTCTCATATTTTCGTAACATTAAGTTGTTTAACATGTTCATTTCCCTTTTAATAGTCTTTCTGTCAAGCATTTTTGTTTTTTTTTTTTATCAATTTTTTAGATGAGTTTTGAAGCTAAAAGAGAGAAAGTCTTTCAGGATTGTTCTTATATATGAGAAATATCATCGTCCAAATAGACTCGTTCTTTTCTTATTTACAATTATCCTATATTCTTATTTCATCTCTATCTTATTTTTTAAGTATTTTTTATAATAACATTTATAAAATAATTTGTAATACTAAAATGGGAAGCACTTTAGGAGAATTTCATATGCTCATCAAATAAAAATATATGTTACGTTCTCGTACAACTTATTGACTTAAATTCAATGTGTTCTTCTCTTAAGATACAATAATTTGTCAACATTCCTACTGCATAGAATAAAAAAAAATATGTGTTTCTTTCTCAATATACAACAATTCTTAAGATTAATTAAGTACAGCAAAGGATCTACAGATATGAGCACAAATATTTTAAAAGACCTAAAACAAAAAATAGAAAACACTTCTATGTGAGTTGCTATGTTTGTTGTGATTTTTTTCTCATGCAAATAGATTAAATTTATAAGTAGAAAATGAAAAGTATTAAATAGAATTAAATATAATTTAAATAAAATAATAAATAGTAATAAATCTGGTTTCAGTAAAATAATAAATAATAATAAATCTTATAAAATAAAATAAATGTAATAAAATTAAAAAATTGATTCTCCATAAACTATATTTATTAAAAAAATTAACAGTTCATAAAAATATAAATAAAAGTATATTAATTACTTATTTAATTTTTAAATTATACTAAATATTTTTCAATATATATATATATATATATATATATATATATATATATATATATATTATTAGAAACCATAATATCATATGATTTTTTTAGGTTAAATATATGTATAGAGATGTTGACTTAATTTAGTCTTTTAATTTAAAAATTGCATAGATTTAAATTTTTTAACTAAATTTTATTAAGTTTATTTCACATTTCAAATTTGTTTTATGATAATATTAGAATTGTTTATATGATATGAAATATTTTCGTTTCAATATTAAATAAAAAATACATTTATAATATAAAATAAACTTAACAAAATTTATTAAAATAACTAAATTCATATCTATTTCTAAAGTTAAAAAAATTAAATTAGATAAAATTTAAAAAATAATCTAATTTCAGTTTTTAACTTAATATATTTAATTGTTTTTTATTCGCAAATAAACCAGAAATTGTGGTTGGTGAATGAAGTTATTTGTTAATGGAAGTGTTGTTATAATGTTGTTATTTGAGGAAATGAGATTTCATGATTAACATGTGCATGAAAGTTGAGCGTGTTTCACGTAAGAGAACATAACAAAACCAGTGTGTCTGTTTTCAATCAATGCACAAGTCAATTCCACTATTCCTAAGTTTGAATTATCATCTGCATAATCTCTCTCAAAACCAATTCAAGTCTAGAATAATCATGATTATAATTCTTCTAAGATATTTAATAAAACATTTAAATAATAGATTCATTCTGAAATAATCACTTATCTTTGCTTATTCTATTCTTGTTCATCACTACTTTATTTCTTTTTAATGAATATTGTTAGATCTGAAAATAAAAATCTTTTTTATTATATCACTTTATGGTAATTAATCAACCTACTGGTTAGACAAATTGAGAAGTTAAAAAAAATATCCGTTTAACAGAAATTCATAAAACCTAACTATCAATTACAATATTGTTTGAGTATATGTAGATTTGTAGGATTGAGAGACTAACATGTTTCATGTTTTGACAATTCGGTCGCCTTTCTGGTGGAGAAGGGAGGTCTCTATGACCCTGATCTTGTATTTATAAATTGTCTCTAATATATGTCCAATAAAATATAAACAAATAAAATATAAACAAACTTACCTATGAATATGGTTGGTTTTTTATAACCTACTTATCAATTTTTCTTTTTTATTAAATATTCTTGATTATCTTTAAATTATTTGTTAGATTAATACTTATTGATCCATTAACACACTGGTCCTGTCAAATGTCATACTATACAAATATTAATAATGATACGGAAACCTATTAATTTTATAATTTATAATTATATTAGTACATTTTATACCTAACTTAAAACTATATAATTAATTTGTAAATTCAAATTTCTACTTATTTACGTACAAACGTGTCTTATTTCTTCTACCTACATATAGGATATATATTTCTGAAAGTTAAAATTACATGTAATAACATTTTAATAAAGGATATATAATAGATTAAATAAACAATAAACTTTATTAAGTTAAACTTTAAATAATTATAATATATTATAGTAAAAATTTAACTTGAAAGTTAGATGAAAACTTATGTTTATTTATATATTATAAATTTATTTTTCTTTAATATTTCTAACTATAGTTAATGTCTAAACTTCTTTTTTGAGTAAATATCATAAAATTTAATGTTTTAAGTAAAGAGAAATGACACATTTACGTATAATTTTGTGTTGGTGTTCTTTTCAAAGTCTTTTCATTCTTAAATAAGTAAATAAAACATATGTCTAATAAAAAACAAATTGGTAATGTGTTTGAGAAATAAATAATTGCATTAGTAGAATCTTTTAAGTTTAAATATGATTTTGCTCTTTATTAATTATTAAATTTTATTTTTTGTTCATAATAATTTTTAATTTTCTTTTTTGTTTCTAATAGTTTTTGTTTAGCTTTTAGTTTCGAAAGTAAAATGAATAATAAAGTAATTTGATATTAGTATTTGATTACTTAAAGACTCTCTTTCTTAACATTATAACTAGAATTTCCTTTTCTAAGTGTAAATTGAGGGCTATTGAGAAATTAACTTGTGTTTTAAAGTGACATGAGTTTGAGCTCATGTTGATGTAAACCTTATTAAAGAGTAAATATAAATATAAATAGGTTTCAAATGAGTGGTTATAATATCTTAGTTTTGCTGAGCTCTAAAAACATGATTATTCTAAACATTTTATTATGGATGATGATATTTTGACAATTTTTTTTGACAATTTTTTTACAACGAGATACGTGTCATTATTTTATTAATCTATTTGAATTTACATTTAAAAAATATTTAAAACGAACTAATCACAAACTATCACATATGTTGTCAAAAAATTATTAAAAAAGTATTGTTAAAAGGACTTTTTCCTTTTATTATTACAGAGGAAAAATATGATGAGAAATATTTTCTCATGTTCACATTAATTAATTATTCGGATTCATAGTCCAATCTAATTCAACATTTGTAACCTGAATAATTTAGAGACACATTTTCTCCTAGTCAACGTCCGTTATGTATGATTTGTTAACAACGCGTGTATTAGAAACTTCTTTTATTATGGAGTTTATTAGGTGACTTCAATTTTGATTAGCTTAATACTAAAATAGTATTAGAAAAAGTAAATGAAAATACTTATCAATGATTCTCAATAAAGAAATAAAAGTATAATATTAACAAATAATACAAATAAAATATGGACAAATTGCTAGATTCAATTACTAAGTCATCTCTTAATAATAACACTAACATTGATCTTGATCTTTTTTGGATGATCAAAGAATGTTATAATTGTTAATCTATCAAAACACCATTTCTCACATTCTTATGAGTTTTATAAAAAGAACTTATTCAAAATGAAAAAAAGGATACATTTTTTAAAGAGAATGGGTCATATTAATCTATTAGGTAAATTACTTAATCCATTAATACAAAGATAAAGATAAGAATGTTTTAGTTTCTACTCCAAAATTAATCAATTAAAGCAAAGAAGAAATCATAGTTTCAATACATTAACAATAATTGATTATATATTATTAATATAATGGATTAAAAAAATAATTTTTATAATTTTTTCTTTTAAATTTTAATTCATTTAACATAAAAACTAATTCTAATTGATTAAGATAAGATTAAATTAATTTTATAAAAATTCTAACTTGACTTTATATTCAAACACATGTCCAATTAAAATTTCTCTATTCTAAATCATTGCACATGGAGATCATCAAAACAGCAACTTGATCTTATCTTCTTTGACATAATAACAACAATATAAACATCTTTAAGACATAGTCTTTATTAATTTAAAACCATGACCAAAATCTTATAGAAAACACTTCATTAAATATGTTGATATAACATTAAAATGTAATACATCTAACACAATTTAAAAAAAATTAAATAAAAATAATTAAAAGTTTGATTTTATTCGACCAAACATATCTTAAATATATAACTGATTACAGTGACACGGATACGAGATTCCTAGACAACTTTCTTTCTCATCTGTGAAACGAGTGTGAACTCGATTTCCACTTAACACACTTTTGAAAGTGGACAAAAATCCTTAGCTATATAACTAAATATCTAACATAATTTTTCTAGAATAGAAGTACTTCGTGGGGTATATTAAGAAAAAAATAATCCTCTATTAAAAAAATTAAAAATAATATTTTAACACTCGATAAAAAAATATAAAATATATGTACTTTCATTATTAAATATAGACAAACAACTTACTATTTTCCTTTTTCACATTTTTCATCAAGGTACTTCCATCTACATATACGATCACAAAAGGTCAAAAGTAGCATGATATATATACATATAAGAGAAAGAACATTATATTCCATGGAGAAGATGGAAAGCGAAGAGCATAAGGAGTTGAAGGAGACAAAGGCAGCAGAAAAAGTCAGGTACCGTGGCGTCCGACGGCGGCCGTGGGGGAAGTATGCGGCGGAGATCAGAGACCCTTCTAAGCAAGGTTCAAGGTTGTGGTTGGGAACCTTTGAGAGTGCAGAAGAGGCAGCTAGGGCATATGATCATGCAGCTTTTGCCATAAGGGGTCGTGTTGCAATTTTGAATTTTCCTAATGAGTACCGTTCTCATGTTAGGGTTTATCCTCAAAATATACCATCACCATCGTCGTCGTCATCATCATCCATTACTCATGCAAATGGTGGACAGCAAAGACAGGTTTTTGAGTTTGAGTATTTGGATGATAAGGTGTTGGAGGAGCTTCTTCAGTTTGAAGAGAAGAATAACAAAGAAAGTTGAGTTCTTTGTAATCTCCTTTGAATAGTTGTAAACAAGAAAATATTCATTACAGTGTGTTTCAACAGAGGATGCTCATTATGAAAAAGACAAGAAAAGATGAACAAGTTATATATAGTATTAGTCATTTTCTGTGTTTGGGACATGCTTCTTTTCAATGGATGTTGTCGGTGGTTTTATTTTAATATTTTATTATATTTATGTAAGGGAATTTTACCACTAAATATACATTTTACATATATAAAAGTCGTATAAGGAAATGAAAAAAGAATTTTAAAGTTAAAATAATTTTTCCACTAATTATAATAAATTTAACAAGTTATTGATAACAAAGAAATCTTGATAAAATTGTAAAATTACAAAAAAATTAAAATAAATACAGTTTTCTCAAATTAATCAAAAAATATATAATAAAAATAAAGATAACTAAAACTTAAGTTTGATTTCTAATTAATAATCTTTTATGGAGAAGCAAACTTCAAACTTAATTTAATATATAAAATAGATTGTAAATTGATTTTATCTTATGTTATTTTTAACATTTATAAAAATATTTAATTATAAATTTAATTAATTTATCTAATGTTATTGTTTCTAAACACGTGCCAGATATCATACATAATGATTTTACAGGCAAAATAACATAGGAATACATGGACTAGATTATACAAAAGAAAAAAAAAATAATAATAGACTCTTAAATAGAATGAAATTTATGGAGAGTGAATTGGGATAACATAATTGGTCATGGTGGCAACTCATTTTACTCAGGGAAAAATATAAGAATGACACAATAGTCATATATTAGTCATTTGGAGAATGCATCCTTGTCGGAGATTCAAGATACTTCCTTCAATTTTCTTTCACAGCATTCATCATTATTAATTTTCCATCAGAAAAAGTAAATTCTCTTTGGTTGATATGTCCATATAATGGTCAATAAGAAAAATAATATAGCAAGTTAAATAAATAAATAAAATTATGTCGAATTGGATATGGACAGAAAATTTAAATATCCTGAATAAATTTTTCTAGTCTTTGTTATTTTCAGTGTTTTGTGTTTCAACTTTACATAATATATCTTAAGTATGTAGTAGAATCATTGATACACGGAGTCCAAGTCCAATAAATAAAATTCATCGAAGAAGGGCAAAGAAGACATTTACATAAGAGGGGTGACTTTAGTAAGTAAATATTTTGTTCAATGTTCTTTCAACTAATTGGAAAAAGTTCTATTATTTTTGAAGACCAACAAAATCAAATATATGAATGATGATGGATGTGATCTTCTCCAATATGCTTGGGAAGAGGTGCAATGTTTTAATTTTAACCTGGAGTGGCTCAAACCATTTGTTGATTCTGCTTTGTATCGCAACCGGAATCGTGACGGGACGACGATCCAAAAAAAGAACGATTTAGAAAAAGAGATTTGGAGTCGCCACCATAGTTTATTCTGGAAAACTACAGAAAAACCATAAAATGATAACACACGGACCACGCCCTAGAGAACACTACTCTCAACTTCAGGATTTACACTCTCTACTCAACAGAATCCACCTCATTAACACTTATCATCATAGCTTAGGAGAGAGCACACTACTAAGAGGAAGGATCATCCTTTTCTGAGGAGGATATCTTCGTTCCACCTGCAGAGAAAAATAGAGGGCGCCAGCCAGAGGGGGAGAGTTCACTGGAAGAAAGAAAGACAAATCAGTCCCTTCAGGTAAGTTTTCTATCCCATGTTTAGTTAGTCTGTTGATTTTGAGTATGAATCATCTACTTGTTATGATGGCTGTGTGCTAGTATTCACGTCGCAACCGGAATCGCGACGCTTTGGAAACGAAACATCATGTTAAGAAGTTTAAAAGAATGGAAGAAAGTATCATCGCACTGGACAACCGAAAAACTTCTTTTAGAGGAGCAACAAAATATTTTGAAGAAAAGGATATCTGACACAATTTTAAGCATTGAAATAATGAAAACATAGATGGCGACAAAAAAGACAAGGCTTTGTCAAATTAGATATGGATGGAAAACTTAAATATCCAGAATAATTTTTTCTAGCCTTTGTTATTACCATTTTTAGCGTGTTTCAACTCTGCATAAGACCTCTTAAGTATATAATAGCATAATCATGTGTACTCATTTTGCTTTGAATTCATTTTATAGATATTAAAGTTCATAATGTGTTCACTGACTGAGCTGATGAACTGTCCAATGATAATATTTTTTTAATTTTTTTCTCTTTCTTGACTCTACGCCCCTCTAAGTTTTTCTATTTCTTATTAAAGTCACCCTACACCTTTCTAATAGATTTTGAAATCTGTACAGATTTTGAAATTTGTACAGATTTTGAAATTTATACAGATTTTGAAATCCTTTTGATAACATTAGTTAATGGCCACAACTCCTTGCAGCCCAGCCCACTGTTTTCCCTTTTTATTGTATTTCTTCATATCATTGTATCATACTTTTGCTTTCAATAATATTCCTTTTTCTTCTTCTCTCTGGATGCTTCTTCTCTTACACATAAAGCTTCTTCTTTGTTCTTACTTCTTGGTGCCTAGGGTTCATTCTCCGATTCATTTTCCAAGTACCTCTTCTTGTTTCTTTCCATTATAATTTGGTTCACTATTCTTTTACAATTTCTTTCTTCCATGGATTTCTCCCATTATCTTGATATGGTATCAGAGCTCTTCTTTTGAAGAGCTTTGTTGCGTAACTCTGCTTTCTCTTCTCCTCCTTCTTGTTTTTTGCTTTCTTTCCTCGTTCTTGCTTCAGTCGTGGCCGAAAACAGTTTGGCACACAACTATTTGTACCTTCACCCCAACGAGAATCCCGCCACTGCCCTCGTTTCACTGATTCTCGACGATACTAATTACCACTCTTGGAGTCGCTCCATGTTAACTGCTCTCAGCGCCAAAAACAAGATCGAATTCGTTCTTGGCAACGTTCGCCCACCTAAAAACGACAAACCGGAGCATGCCGCCTGGATTCGAGGAAACAACATGGATCGTTCATTTTGTATCCATCTCCATCAAACAAAGCATCATATGGATGAATAAAGCCTCAAAGATCTGGAATGACCTAAAGAACATATTTTCTCAAGGAAGCCTCTCTCGCATTTCTAGCCTTCAACTTGAAATTGCCACTCTTCATCAAAGTGATCTTTCCATTTCTGAGTATTTCACCAAATTGCGTATTCTCTGGGACGAGATAGAAAATTTCCGCCTAGAACCTCCTTGCACCTGTAAACCCGATTGTGGTTGTGGAGTTCTGACTGTCTTCAAACAAAAAAGACAAGAAGACCAAGTCATGCAATTTTTACGGGGATTAAGCGACCGATTTAATAATGTTACATCACATATGCTTCTACTGGACCCTATTCCGGACATCACCAAGGTCTTTTCACTGGTGACACAACAAGAAAGGCAGTTGTCTAGTGGAAATTTAATTGCTGCCACAAAGACTCAAGACAGTGGAACTGCCACTTCCTACACCATTTTCACCTCCTCCACTGTTTACAATTATTGTGGAAAGAATGATCACATTGAAGCAGTTTGGTATCGCAAGAATGGCTTCCCTAATCAAGACAAAGGCTTCAAAAATGCACCGACTGGCAGAA
The DNA here is from genome assembly GCF_000741045.1 of Vigna radiata var. radiata. Taxonomy (NCBI): domain Eukaryota; kingdom Viridiplantae; phylum Streptophyta; class Magnoliopsida; order Fabales; family Fabaceae; genus Vigna; species Vigna radiata. The sequence continues at coordinate 913,449 of NC_028358.1, read as the reverse complement.
AGCATTGCACTCATTGCAACAAAAGTGGTCACACTGTGGATGTTTGCTATAAAAAGCATGGTTATCCTCTAGGACATAAGTTCTATCACAAGTCTACCCAGATTAATCACACTTCTACCCAAGAAGAAAATGGGAATGTCAAGGATACCAACTTTAATGGTGTTGATCACATACGTCTCACACCAGAACAATTTCAAGTTCTTGTAGAGCTCTTCAAAGGCCACAATTTGAAAGGTACTTCCACTTCTGCTCAAGTTCACCACGTTGGATCTGCTTCGGCAAATCAACCTCCTTTAGGTAATATATGCCTTACTCTTACTTTCAATTATCCTAAAAACAATTGGATCCTTGATTCTGGAGCAACTAACCACATACGTATTTCTCTACGAAACTTTTTATCTTATAAAAAAATCAAGCCTATTCAAATTGTTTTACCTAATGGTACTATTGTTTACTCTGAATATTCCGGTACTCTTATTCTTCACAACAAGATACACCTCTTAAATGTCCTTTATGTTCCACAAATTCTCCTTTAATCTAATTTCCATATCTCGGTTGATTTCTTTTAATAAATACGAACTAACTTTTTCCCTTCATGGTTGTATCACACAGGACATTCAAACCAAAGAGAAGATTTCTATAGCTAAACTTGTTGGAGGCTTGTATATTTAGATTCTTCTTTGAACATACTTACTTCGGTAAATTCTGTCAACAATGTTGCAAACAACACTAGCCTATGACATCTTAGATTAGGACATCCTTCAGATATTATATTGAACAATTTGAAACTCAAATATCCATTCATTTTTCATAATCCCACATACATTTGTGATGCTTGTCATCGTGTTAAACAAAAAAAATTGCCTTTCTCTAACAGAACATCTAAAACCATGCATATTTTTTATCTTACACATTGATATATGGGGTCCTTGTAATATCTTTTCATAAATTTTTTAAAATTCATTTTTAGATTTAAAATTTAATAATAATCTAATTTAATTTAAAATTTTAACATTATTTAACATATGTTATATCTTAATAATTATTAAAATATAATTTCTACTGTTATAATAGTTATATAATTGTTGCATTAAGAAGTCATATCTTTATTTATTGAAGCTTGTTCCAGTCATCTTCTCTCCCTGAGAGCAAGAAGAGAAAAAGTAAATATTTTGTTCAATGTCCTTTCAACTCATTGGGGGAAAGTTCTAATATTTTTGAAGACCAGCAAAATCAAAGATATGAATGATGATGGATGTGATCTTCTCCAACGTGATTGGAAAGAGTTGCAATGTTTTAATTTTAACCTGGAGTGGCTCAAACCATTTGTTGATTCTGCTTTGGAAATAAAATATCATGTTAAGAAGTTTCGCGAGGTAAAAAGAATGGAAGAAAGTATCATCGAGAACCGAAAGACTTTTTTAGAGGAGCAACAAAATATTTTGAAGAAAAGGATATTTGTCACAATTCTAAGCATTGAAATAATGAAAACAGATATGGCGACAAAAAAGAAGAAGACTTGTCGAATTGGATATGGACGGAAAACTTAAATATCCTGAGTAAATTTTTCTAGCCTTTGTTATTCCCATCAATTATGTTTTTAGTGCGTTTCAACTCTACATAAGACATCTTAAGTATATAATAGCATAATCATGAGTTTTGAATTCATTTTACAGATATTAAAGTTCACTAATACTATCAATGTGTTCACTGATTGAGCTGACGAACTGTCCAATTATAATATTATTTTTTACGTTTTTTTATTATTGTTATTACTTTTGTTATCTTCACTCATCATTTATAAACTCTGTGATAAAATTTCAATAAGATTGGTCTAATTATGACATAAATATAAATTTAACCTTTAAATACGATAGTTTTGGAGTTAATTTGATTTAGCTTGACACTTCAGTGTTTACAATATATGTTTATACAACAGAAAGGTAGTGACTATATTTTGTACAAGTTAATTTCTTTTCTTTTATGATGTGAAAATCTCAAGTATATATAGTAATAATGTAGGGTAATAAGTATTGAATCTATACAAGACCATGTCTTGGTTTCTTTTTTTAATTATCCCAATTTAATATGAAATAAAAAGGAATAGTTTTACAGAATTAAAATAAGGATGTAATATAATTGAGATAAAGTACTTATTTACGAAAATTTTTAGGATTAAATTTGTCACTAAGACTTCTTTTTTTATTATTATTACTCTTACAAATATGTGTCTATAATTAAATCGATACCTTCTCATGCTGGCTATATTTAATTAAAGTCATCAGTTATTTATTAACATTTATCAAAAGTTGAATATATTCACATGATTTAAAACCTAATTCTCAATTCTTCTCAATCATTTATGATAGTATAAAAAAATTGTAGTCACCAATTTTTTTCACTCAATTATTTAATTATTTCCTCAATTTTCCCAGTAAAAAAAATCCAAAATCTTTCATTAGTAACTTATCTGTTTTAAACTTACTTAAGAAAATTGCTAACAAAAGCATATTTTTTTCCTTGTACATATTTTCTTATGGATTGAGACAATATTCCAAATTGTCCTATTTAATATATTTGTTTTCATATGAAATTAAAAATGAAAGATAATGAATTAACACAATAATGTAAATGGCTTAACGATATCTTAACATCTATACATAAAATGTATTCAGCAATAATATTATAGAAATAAGTTATTTGCTATATCAATACAACAATTAATAAAATGCATTTTAAACTACTTTTTTACGTGTAATTTTATAATTTTACTTTTAAATTGTGATAAATATTTGTATTATGTATATTTTGTTTGGGGAAATTTGTAAAATAATTGTGATAATGGTTATGATCATTATTTGTAAAATAAATTGTCAATTAGGTCCCTCATTTTCTCTTTTTCTCAATTAGATCCTTGTTTTTGAAAAATTGTAAAATTACAAAAAAAAAAAAAATAAATACAGTTTTCTCACAATTAATCAAAAAATATATAATAAAGATAAAGATAACTAAAACTTAAGTTTGATTTCTAATTAATAATCTTTTCAGATACTGTTATGGAGAAGTAAACTTCAAACTTAATTTAAGCAATTGGGTCCTTCTTTTTGAAAAATTAAAGCAATTAGGTCACTGTCGTTAGTTTCGTACTAACACCGTTAAAAAGGGTGACACGTGTCAGCTCGTGATTTTTTTGAATTTTTTAAATATATTTTAATTATTTTTATTTTTATTTTTAATTTTTTTATTTATTTAAAAAAATGTCACGTGTCAAGTTGACATTGAGCCACGTGGCAATCACAATGTGAGGTGGCACTGATAGTGCCACGTGTCACTATCAAACCACGTGTCATTAGATTTGTCTCAATTTGGTCCTTATATTTTTAATTTGTCTCAATTTGGTCCTGTATTTTTATTTTGTCTTAATTTAGTCCTATTTTTTTAAAAAACTAAACAATTTTGTTTCTCTCCAAATTCAAACAAAATTTTATTTGTATGTAAATCTTAACAAAGGAATTTATACAAATTAATTTTTTTATTAGAAAAATAAAAAAATTACAAACTAACATATGACACATTTTTATTTATATAGTAATAAAGAAATCATTTAACCTAAATAATATGAATGAGTAACCTATAAAGGTTAACATCTCAATAATAAATATTTTTGTGAAGGTAATCTACACAAGTATAGTCTCAATACTTCCTCAACAATTCATAAAAAGTTTCTAAGAGTTAAATATTTCGATTTGAAATACATCATTACTAATAATTTGCTTAAAGACAAAAATTTGAAAAATATACATACCGTATTTTATTTGGGAAGAAACAAATTTTTTTAAATTTTTTAAAAAATTAGGACTAAATTGAGACAAAATAAAAATACTAGGACCAAATTGGAACAAAATAAAAATACAGAGACCAAATTGAACAAATGCAATGATTGACAATGACATGTAGCACTATCAGAATGATTAAACCTTAATGAAGCTAAGAAATTAGGACATGAATTATGGCACAACTTAAGTAGAAAGATCATGTAAAACCATCTTACATTAATTTTCTTTTAATATTGTTAGATGAGTTAATAAATTACAACCGTTAAAAAATTATGAGAGAAATTTTATTTTTTTTTATCATTTTAAGATAATATATTTTAAATGTAATATATCTTACAAAGTTAACTTGTAAAATAAAATTTATATTTATATATTATAATTTAACTTTATTTTTAATTAATCTAAATACTTAAATATAAATAAAAGATACGTAAGTAAGGCAATAATATTATTTATAACAAACTCTAAACTTTTAGATTTTTATTTTTTTTTATGATTTTATCTTGATTAGGCATGTAATTTGATTGAGGCTGGTTTCTTAGGAGGGGTGTTGCTCTCTCCACCACCAACAATGCTTTTTACACCTCCCCAAATCTTTTCAATTTGTTTTAATTACAAAAGTACCCATTTTTATTTTAATAAACACGTACCACATCCTTTGCAGCACATTTTGTAGTGGTTAACACCCTTATTTCTTTCTTTAGAATACAGTGGATTTGATAATAGTTTCCTATTTATATATGTTTTTTCTTTTAAGCATACACAATGTTTTTTATAATATGTATACATACGCGTATTTTTCTACATCGAATTCATTTTAAATATTTTAAATTCTATTATTCATACATTCTAACGGCAGTTTTATAACAGGTGCCTGGCGATCTTTTTCATGGAACTTTTAAAAATTTGTTTCCTAAATTTTAAAAATGATATTATATATAATAATAATAATAATAATAATAATAATAATAGAAATAATAATATTTCCTTGTGTCTGCGAGTGTAGATTTGTTTGTCTTTTTGACTCTGTGTGTGCTTATGTGTCACATAACTTTCATCCGAACAGGGAGAAATTGCACTTTTTTTTTTCAAAGAAAAACGAAAAAATAGTTATATTTTTTCTTTTTGAGGTTTCAAAGAAGTACTCGCTTTATATTTGTGTAGAGTCGAAGTTTCGTTTATTTATTTAATAAGTAATATGTTGACTAAAATTTAAAGAAAAAAATATGAAGATTAAAATAGAAGTTTTTAAAATATAAAAAAAGGTTTTTAAATGAAAAAGAATTATCTTTACATTATATTGTAACAATGTTACTAATGAATTTCTGAGAAGCTGCATGATATGGGAAAAGTGATGAATTTCAAAGATGCTTGTTGATGAATATGGTTAAAGTTTGACAGTGAAAGATCCTTTGATTGGTGAGAATATATATTAAAAGCTTAACCAAAATCTTAAATTTGGTGAAATTAGGAAAATAGGTTAAAGGGGAATGCACCCAATTTGAATTGTGATTGAAAGTTATGTGTGCTATGTTCTATGGATAATCATTCTTCATCACACACTTATTATTAAAATAAAAAACAAACAATAAAGGTCATTTTCATTTTCTCTTCACATCATCTCTAATCAAACCTTTCACATTAACCCTTTCTTACCAAATTTAAGAGATTTTAGCTAAGAACTTAAAATTCATTATCTTTATTTTGTAGCTTTTTAATTTTTTTTGTACCTAAATTTATAATATTGAGATTACTAATGTGAGTGCTTAATTTAATTTATCGGATCCTATAATTAATCTATATATTAATACTTGAAATATGTTGTCTGTTAGTTTCTATTTTTTATAACTTCTTTTACCAATAAAAGTCATAGAATTTGATTTTGTATAAGGTCAAAAAAACTTAGATAAATTATAGAAGAGGAGAATGAGAAAGAGGAAGTGTTTATTTGAATGAAAATAAAAAAGAAAAGAAGGAAGAAGAAACCATTGGGCTTGGCCCAATCTAATTACACACTCATATATGAGTATTTTTAAAAAGAGAGTTACTCTCTCACCACCCCAAACTGCTTCCTACATCTCTTTAATATTTTTTTACTACAAATTTACCTTTTTTATTTTTATCATTTACCTATTTTATTTTTTTTTCACTTTTTTTTTTGTTAAAACTCTAATTCTATCCCTCTCAAGCCGTAACTCCATTCTCCACTCTCACTTTCTCTCTTTCTCCTACCATTTCTGTTTCTATTATCACTCAACTCCTCCGTTTCCTTTCCATGTCCTTCCTTTTGTCCTTTTCATTTCAATGCAGGTGTGCTTCGTTTTGTGGTGATTTGGTTCGTGTTGTGGAGTTTAACACTTTTCGTTTAGTTTCTAAAAAGTTGGTTGATGCTGCATTTTTAATGTACAAGAAAGAAGAAAAAACTACGAAAGACCTAAACAGATATGTAAGACTTGTTGGACCTTTAATGGATCTCAAAATCCGTCAATAGATGTCAAGATTTGTTGAAGGTCTAACGAATCTTGCATATTCATTCAAGCATTCGCATTTGGCTTCTTATATTTTTCCTTTTTTGGTTTTAGTTAATTAATTTTATTTTTTGTATAATTTTTTATTTGTAGTATATATTTTTAGATTTTGATTTTTTTATATTAATTATAATTATGTAATTTGTTTAAAATTTATTAAAATGGTTGAAAGTCCAAACGAATATGAAAAATTTGTTGAGCTTTCAATGAATCTTGATTTACGTCGAGGGATCTTGAATCTTCTATAAATATGTTTCTGGTCCTTTAACTTTTATAGAAAACTGAAATTAGTCTTTCTTCAAAACTTTAGACTGATTTAGTTCCTCGTCTTTAGAACTTTGAATTTAATCATTTTAACCAAATTTTATTAAGTTTATTTGAAGTTTCAAACGTGTTTCTCAACTAGTATTTAAAAAAATATATATCAAACACCGTAAATAACTCAAATATTATCATTTTGAAACATCAAATAAAACTAATAAATTTGATTAAAAAAATTAAATATGCACATTTATAAAATTAAAAGAATAAATTGGATTAAAACTTAAAAAAAAGACTGATTTAAATTTTAACTCAAAGGAAAAGAAAAACATATTTATCGATATTTTTAAAATATATTTTAAAAACCTAAAATCTTAAAAAAAAGTAAAGTTAATCGTTTATTTAACTTAAATATGTGAAATTTTATTAACAAAATGTTTGTTTTAAATGTATATAAAAAAATGTTGTAGGAATATTGATTATTAAAATTATGATTTTTAGACTCGATTTAACTATAAATGAAAAACTATTTTATCACCAAACTATATTTAATGGAGAAACTAATACGAATAAAATCTGACATGCATTCAAGAATGAAATAATTAAGCACTTAGTCGAAATGCTGAAATCTGAGATGTCACATCTATCCTAATCCTTTGCGTCAACTGATTTACATTAAATGATAGTTATAGAATATTAGACATAGGTTTTAGTAAAGTAAGATAGGGTTAGGAAGCTAAGTAGCTATCGCTTTTTATGACATTTTTGAAGCTGAAATGAACTGAACAAGTCAAGCTGAGAAGAAGAAGATGGTAGAATTTTCCAAATGCAAATGCAATTCTGGGTTGATGCAATGTTTATAGAAGTTCAGATGGATTTGAACACTTACATTTCTTTCACATATAATTTCTTATAATCATGACAATGCACTTTTCTGTCAGTGTTCATTGAACCTCATCATTTTTTAACATTCCCTTTAATGGAATCATCCCCACATCTACAAATAAAAATAAAAGTTTAAATAAAATAGAATAATTTAATGTGTTTCAAGGCTTTCTTTTAGTAAGAATTCTTCTAGACAAAATTGTTTGTGTAATTTTGTTATATGTACAAAATTATAAACGTTTCCATGACAAAGAACTACTCAAGTTTTTTATCAAGAGACACTATTCATTTTCTATAATAATTTAATTTTGCTTTTTTTCATATTTTTTTAAAAAAAGTTTTACATGCTTTAAAACAAACACCTAACACTAGTGAAAAATTGGTTTTTAACGTTACTAATTAGACGTTACTTAGAGAGGTTCACGATATAAATTATTGACCGATGATAATTTTGTAAATAAGTCAGACCTATATTTGTTAGGGGGTGGTCCGACATCTATAATATTATAGACGTCGGGACACTTAGTAATTGACGTCTATATGTCTGATAGGTAGGTGAAAAGTCATTACTTTCCGCCATATAGATGTCAGTGTCCCTCCAAATTGACGTCTATAGTCTAACAGATAGGTGAAAAGTTATTTTTTTCCGCCATCTAGATGTCTAATCCAACCACCTGATGTCTATATTCTATTATAGATGTCAGTGACCCTCCCGACCGACTTCTATATGTTTGACAGGTATGTGAAAAATCATTTCTTTCCGTCATCTAGACGTTTGATAGTGCCACACCGACGTCTATATTTGATTATAGACGTCGGTCCCCACTACATCCGACGTCTATATATACCACGAATATTATTTTTTAAATCGAATGGACGTCATATTAGTGAGGTCCCCGACGTATATTCCATTATAAATATCGGTCTTCTGGGCAACTGACGTCTAATTTATTGTTAAATCAATGATTGCGAACCAGTAGTTTCGCACACTTCATCGTCTTCCTTCGCCTTTTCTCTCCGGCTGCATTGCATTTTCAGGTGCATTTGATCTCTTTTGAACCATTTTAAACTTGCTTTTATTTCAATTAAAGTAATCTTTCATGTATTATGTTTCATTTGAACCAATTAAAATGAGTTTTCGTTGTGTTTTGGTGCAGTTTTTCTTGTATCTTTGGTAGCGTAGTGCACTTACTCCCTTTGCTTGTTTCCTCGTAAGAAAACCTTGCGTTTTTTTGGATCTCTTATGACATTTTAACCTGAAGTCGAACCTGGGTTCTTGTCTAGTTCCATTCCCACCGCCAAAGAAAAAGAATACGGTGACACCCACCGTATTCTTTTTCTTTGGCGGTCGGAATGAACCTAAGAAGCGACTCAGGTTCATCTTTGGGTTGAAATGCCATAAGAGATGCAAAAGACGCAATTTTTTCTTATGAAAAAACTAGCAAAGGAAGGAGGTGCCACTACGCTACCCAAAGACACGAGCAAAACTACACTAAAACACAACAAACACTTCGTAGATGTCAGTTAATGTCATGTTCGACGTTTATAGTGTCCTTAAACGTCGGTTAGTGTCATGTCTAACGTATTTATAGTGCCCTTAGACGTCGAGTAGTGCCATGTTTGACATTTATAACAACCCTTAGACGTCGGTTAGTATCATGTTCAACGTCTTTATAGACGTCGGTCGTGTCATTGAACCGATGTCTATAGTTACGTCGAACCTGCAAAATCTGACGTCCCATTAACGTCACCCTCAAAAATGCCAGTTCAGAATGTAACGTTAAAAAACAAAAATAACAAACGTCTAAAACTTTTTCTGTACTAGTGTAATAGATTTGTTCGAATCTTCTTGTTGTTAGTGACTTACATAGATTCATTCACAATAACAATCCTTTCTAATATTTCCTTTTTACAAGTACTCACTATTTTTTGTGTATTAGACTCGTTATCAATATATTACTACATTGACATTTTATCCATATTCAAAATGAAATTCATCACTAACATTATCTTGACGAAGTTAAATCTAATCACACATGTCATTTTTCTAAACACATAATTGATTTTGATTAGAACGTAAACTTATTCATTTTTTTCTTTAATTAGAATTGGCTTCATACTCACAATAAAAAAAAATAATTGAAACATTTCTACAAATAAGAAAAAAATAAAAATCTAAATATGCATGATAAATTCATTAATTTTATGATAAATATTATAAAATTGTGTCTATAATGAATTTTTTTTTAATTAAGAATGTGAACCCTTTTAATTTATGATTCTTCCCGTTAAAAAGGGCCTACCATGATGACACTAGGTTGGAGCTTTCTCAACAATTTTTGTCTACTATCAACACTACTAATCATACTTTGGTTTCCAAGTTTTAAATCGACCAAACAATTAATTGAAAAGAAAACAGCATACATGATAGTGAAAGAACATAAAATTGACCTGTCAACGTAATTTTCTTTTTCTGGAAACATGTTTTAATTTTCTTTCGTTGTTTACTTACTTATTTAACAATTATTATGACTAATTACACTGCTATATAAGTTGAAAATTATTCCATGTTTTTTTATATATTTACGTTTAATGAAGAATAAACTTATATATATTAAGTTAACTATTGACGTCTAACCCTTCAAAATAGTAGTTTATTATATGCTCGCAGAAAACATGTTTTTTTTTTTTTAAATAACATTTAACATAAATAAATGTTTTTAATATATACATCATATTCTGATTAAACTTATATAAAATATACTTGAATTTATAAATTTTTAAAGTATCTAAGAATTTTGAAATATTATTTAAGAATTTTGAAATATTAAATTTATAAACCCTCGAAGTATAGAAAGGTTTAAGAATACAACAATACAATATTAAACTTTACATTCAATTATGAATTCATGCATCCAAAAAGAAAATTATATCATCCATTATTTTCGTACGTATGAAAAAAAAAATACATCGTTTATTATTTTTGTATATATGTATGTTGAATTTAATCACTTTAGTATTATCTAACTAATTTCAAATCACTAAATAAAATCCTTATTTAAAATGTCTCAGTGGCAATTGCTTATTATTTGTCTCATAAATCATATTATTGTATAATTTTGTTCATTGAAAAAAAACAAAGAATTAAAAACTTTAATATAAATATGTGTTAATTATAATTTTCCTTCTGAACTTGACGTGGTTACGTATGTTCAATTATTTCCAACCTAATGATAGCCGTAAATAGAGGAGATGCACTCCTGCCATAAAACGGGTAGAAAATTTAAGCTAATTTTATTAAGATTGGTTGAACTAATACATTAATTTTATTTATACATATGTATTTTAAAAATATTTAACTATTTAATTATGATAAGTTAAAATTATTGTTAATTTTACTGATTTAATTATTTTATAGCAATTAATAATTAAAATTTAATTTATAAATATTAATGATTTAGTTATACTATATATATATATATATAAATATATATATATATATATATATATATACTATTTTATAATCTTTAATTTTTAATATTAGAAAAGTGTGATGTTTGATCCGAAATATTTAAAGATGTATTAAAAATGAATATTAGAATACAAAATATGTAATAATTGAAATTCAAAGTTTTTTATATATTTTTTTTAAAAAAACTATTCGTTCATAAATTAACTAATTTATTTTTTATTAGTAAATAAACATATTTTGTTTATATTTTTGAGGTGTAATTTTTGTTATGGATGTGTGTGGTTTTTCTATGTTTTGTATTTTTTTTTTTAATTTTTTATTGATGAATTTGGGAGTGTCACTTAAGAGGTCAAAGTTATAGTAAATTTTAGGATGAATTTATTTGTGAAGTAAAAAATTTTAGTTAAATGATTGGTATGTAAATAAAAGTTACAAAATTTAAATTTAGTTTAAAACGATAGTAAAATATATTGCAAAATATAATTTTAAATAATAAAAAGTAACTTTTTATATAGAAAAAAACATATTAACATAATTATTTTTGTCATTAATATTTATTAATAACACTAAATTAACATTTCTCTTAAGAAAATACTCTCCCCGACCCGTTACTTCCTCTCCCCACCAAAACATGCAACACAGTTTGTTTCATTAATTTATTACAAACATGAATATTATAAATGATTGTAATTCTTAATCTCTTTTTGTCCTCCACAAAAAGAAGAATATAATTAAGAATGACTATACTTAGAAATTTCTATGGAGAAAAAATTAAAATGGATTTAAGGGTTTATTTATCCAAGTGTGAAGTAGGTATAGGTGTTGACTCTTAAATTTCATTGCCTATATAAGGGAAAAGCCGTGTGTTCCAAAACTAATCCAAAACAGAGCAACTCTGTTTTCTTCAATGGATTCTTCTTCCATTCTCTATTCATCAAACTCTTCAGAATCCTCAATGGGATCCCCTCATCACCATCTCCCTTTCAATGAAAACGATCCCGAAGAGATGCTTCTCTATGGCATGATCACATCATATCAAGAGCAAAACAACTCATGCAAACTCATCATCAAAGAAGAAGAGGTGAATTCAAAACAACACAAAAGTAGTAATAGTAACAACAACAATGGTAAGAGTTTTCGAGGTGTGCGGAGACGACCATGGGGAAAGTTCGCGGCAGAGATAAGAGATTCTACTCGGCATGGTATAAGGGTATGGCTTGGAACATTCGACAACGCCGAGGCTGCGGCGTTGGCATATGATCAAGCCGCCTTTGTCATGCGAGGCTCTGCTGCGATACTTAACTTTCCCGTAGAGAAAGTGAGAGAGTCATTGAGAGATATAGATTGCTCACCCTCTCAGCTTGAAGGTTGCTCTCCTGTCGTGGCCTTGAAGAGAAAACATTCATTGGGACGCAAAATGACTGCAAAAAAGAAGAAGGAAGAGACACAAGAGAGTGATAATATTATGTTAGAGAACATAGTTGTGTTGGAAGACTTGGGAGAAGAGTATTTGGAACAATTGTTAATGATGTCTTCTAGTGATACTAGATGTATTTGGTGAATTATAGGAACTATTGTTTTTAATATTTGATAAGCAATATATTTATTATTATTGTTTACTTTTATTGATCTTGTTTTTTTACATGTGTTAAAACCCTAATTCTTAAATACTTATTCAAGTTTTGCTTCGTTCAACTCACTCTTATTTTTTTCATGTTTGTTTTTGTTTAATGTTTAATTATATTTCCTATGTTTTTTGTTTTCATTACTTATTTATTGTGAAACCCTAAGTCTATAAGATATTTCTACAAGTTATAGTTATGTCCTTTCAACTGACTTTTCTATGTTATTAATTTTGTTTGCTATTTTGTCATTTTAGAATGATCAAATCACATTGATACAGTTGAACTTTTTATTTTTGTTTTGAGTTCAAAATACGTAATATTTGGGATATTTTCTTAATATAAATAAAAAGAACAGTCGTAGTAGATAACACTTGTCTCTTTTTGGATAAATAAATGTATAAATAATTTCAACTAATTTTCTTCTTGTTTTTTATAAAACTATTGCATGGTTCCATAAGAGATTCATGTGTATTTAATACAAATGAGTTTCTTGATTTGTTTTCTTCATTTTCTTGTGGCAAGTGTGAATTATTTTAAACGTTTACTGTTGGATGTGAGACTTTTATTAGGTATACGATAGGAATATTTTTAAAGAAAGAAAATAAAGTAATATAATAAATATTCTTCAAACAATTTGATGATTTTTATAGTAAAAAGGAAAATAAAAAAAAATTGATGTTTTTATTTCTATAACGTCATACAATTTCTGTTAATTTTAAAAAAATATATTTTTTTTCCATTTAAAAGTATTGTTTTAAACATACCCAAGAGTATATTCTGTTCTTGACAACCAAAGATTCATTTCTCCCATAGAAAATTTCTATACTTGGTTGTCCTTTTTGTGGGACTTTTAATTTACTGTTATTAAATTCAAAGAAAATAAAAAAAAAAAACAATAGTTTGAGTATTAAATTCATGAAAATTATCAAAAGGAAAGCTTGTCCTTCATACATTAAAATATAAATATTGCAACTTTAAAAATTATAATTTGGAAATAAACAGTAGAATTTAAATATCCATATCAAGTAAGAGTTTACTTTTCTAAGGCCAAGGTTTGCACACGTGTAACGACGCACGAGGGTTTCTTATTATTATGCCTATTTTCATACTTTTGAGAAATTTTGAGATTTATGAAGAAAAACAAGAAAGAATAGTTTTTTAATGTGATAGTTTTATGACGATAACGATGATAAAAAGTGATGACAACATTTCCAACAATTATTTGATCGATGATGTTGATTTAATATTTTAATTTTTATTTTTATTTTAAATGGTTCCTTTTCATGACAAGTATATATGTTCAAAAGAAGTGGCACATGGTAGGAGGCTAGGTTTCCCTCGCCACCTTATATAACTAATAACTAATTGCTTATAAAAACCAAAGACTATAGTTCATTAACAAGTCAATTGTCATAATAATTAGTGTTATTTTCATGTTAATTCACAAAATCAATGTATAAAGTGAGACTTATACATTTGTATACTATGTCATATCTTTTATATATTATATCATATCTTTAATTAATATGAAATTTTAATTTAATCATCGATTTGAAATTTTTAAATTAGATTTTTAAGTAAATTTTCAAAATTTATTGATAAAATAAAGGTAAAATAATGAGAAATATACTAACTCTTAGTATTTATAAACAAAGAAAGATAAATAGAAAAAAATTGAAATTACTTTTTTAAATTAAAATTAATTTATTACAAACAATTATTTACAAGAGTTAACTATATTTTTAGTTTTTAGATTTGAATGAGAAATTGAAATTTGTTCTTGTTTTCAATTTTAAAAATCAATGAATATACTTTTCTTAATTCAATGATATTATTTTTTTACATGTTAAATGACGTTTTAGACTAGTATATGAGTTTTTAGAATATGTTAAATCGTGTAAACAACTTAAATGTAAGAGTAAAATATTGTTTGACATGTTGAAATTAGGAATGACAACAAGTCAGATCATACACGAATAATGTCTATCTGCTATCTGATAAGAAAATTTGCCCACTACCCGCTTGCTAATATCGTAGATACCTATTTAAAAAATACCTGTGGATATCCGTGCATATCCACAAATATTTAAAAAAAATTATAAAATTTTAAATAAAATTACAAAAGTATATATAAAATATAATACAAATTAAATTAAATTTTAATTAAACTTAACCTAAAAAAGTATAAATTAATTTTAATTTTAATTAAATTTAACTTCATAAAATATAAATTAAATATTTATTTTTATTTTTTGTAGATAACGAATACTCATAGGTATGAGTAGGATAATACTGTACCTGACTCGTTTATAAGCCGATATTAAAATATATGTTACTATCAACTATTCGTTATGGATTTTATTCGTGATACTCGCGGATACATATATTTTTGTCATCCCTAGTAAAATGATTATATATATGAATTTTTAAAGTTTGAAGATCAATGGATAAATTTTAATTTTGAATCTACTAAAAATATATTTAGTTCTTTTTAAAATTTTAACAGTATCTAAACTAATTTTACTTTATAGAAAACAAAAATCTTATGCAAAAGTTCTTCCAAGCAAAGTTGTTAAATCTTCAAGTTTTTGTTAGATAGGGACCAAGAAACCAAAATTTAATTGTGGGAAATGGAATTAAACAATGCAAGGAGAAGATAAATATTAGGATGTGATGAGCAATATTTTGAAGAAAATGAAAATGGAAAGGGCTAGGAAAGAACCTTATACTAAGTTGGTGGAATGTCGAAAAACGTTATCAAATCAAAACTTGGTAAGTATAATATTAAACTTCTGGTCATGTTTTACCGTCCAAGTTTGAGGCAAAGAGAAGCTTCTTCTCTCAATTCTCTTTATTTTGGTCTAACTCACAAAATTGACCATTATCCAACATCTTCTCACTTCTTTTCAATTTTAATCATCACGTGTCATTATTATATCTTCTTAATTTTCCACAATTTTCTCTTCCTTTCTTCTTTCGCTGCTCTTGAAAACTAAAACTAACATTTATCTACCAATCATTAAAATCTAATTCCCATTTGATTTGATTAATGAATATTAATAGAAATTTCATGGTCATGGTCAAGTCAAGTTAAATAAACTCAAATTAGGGTATTTGTTTTATGTTAGTGTTCCTGTTAAAATAGGATGAGAATAACCATTCAAAGAGTTCCTACTTTGTCCAACGTTTTCCTGTTTCTTTGCTACAACTGACCGATTGGTATAAAGGGTGAGTCGCAGAATACACTGTGACGCTTAAGTCATAATTTTTCTATATAAGTTTTTAATAATTCAACAGTGAGTCAAAAGTGAATTTACTTACAAATTAAACCTCTGTTTAGAGTTCATAAGAATCTGACCAATTTATTTATCTCTTAATGGTCATTAATATATGTCTTAACTAGCCATCAATAATTGTTACCATATTTATTATGCTTTAATTACATTCAATGGTTGTCGGGACTGTGCGAAAGAAGACTTTTTCTTACATGTTGACCATTTGGTTCCTTAAGGTCATATGCCATCATATCCGATCGGTCGACTATGAGCTCATAGTAACATGTAAAATTAACACGGTTAGTTTGGTATTTAGTTTAAATCCATGATTTAACTTTGCTTAATTATGCTTCCCACCTTCCATGATTAAGTGAATTTGGCTAACATTTTGAAAGACAAGTACAAATGCTCCAACTATTCTCATTATATACTAATCATCAATGACAAGTTGACTAATCAAGTTTTTAGCAATATTATAAAATATTTAATTGTTTAATAGAGCTGCCTTACAAAATAGATTTCACAAGCCCTTGCGACATTCGACCCATCGTTTTGGGCCATGTGGTTGTCCAAATTGGCATCCCTCTTTTTTTAATTGCACCCCTTGGTTTTTCAGAATTATGAATTTCTCTTACTACCCCGCTCCTTCGATGTAAATATGATATTAAATTAATACCTTATGAGAGCCATAATAATACAAAAGCTTATTTTTAATTAATTAAGTAAATTATTTATATTTTTAAAATCTTTATACTTTTCTTAAATAACTGAAAATAGCCCTACCGCCCATGAAAACCAATAAGACCAAAAATAGAAGAATGCTCAAGTGTTACTACATTGGTCCTTTATAAAAACAATAACCATGGATTTATTTTATTTATTTAACAGCACATTTATTTTCTTTTGAAACATATAAAAAATGTTATTGTTACTATATAAAAAAGAGTAATTATTTTATATTTCCTATTCGATAAAACTGGGTTGTTACATTGTTTTTATCGTAACATTCCATTTAATAAAGAATCTAAGTGGTTTTTTAATTAGGGTATTTGTTTTATTAAATATATTTTTTTATTAATTTAATTTTAGTTTAACTGTACAGCTTGTTTTTAAAAAAACCTCAAATTAAACGATGTTACATCTAATTTATATTTTTGTTATCATGGATGTCTTATTTTTATTAAACTTAATTGTAAAATATTATTATTATTATTACTACTATTTTAATTTAGATAACATGTCACAAGTTATATTTTTAAACTTGAAATTAAAAAAAAAAATCACATCAAAACAAAGACCCTTTTATGTGAAATTTCAAATGAAAAAGTTGTTTGAAAAGAAAAAAATGTCAAATTGTTAAAAAAACACGATTTTAGTATTATTTAAAAAGAAATTAATAACTACCCCATAATTTAAAATGCAATCTACCTATCATTGTATTATTATTATTTTTTTAAAATTACTGTTTAAAGAGTTAAAAAGCTGAGAAAAGGTCATCATTTTAATTAGGTTTGGGGGTGCACATAGCAAGATTTATTATTGTTTTGTATAAATCAAAAGGTCATTTTTGTTTTGTAGAAAATTCAAAGCTATTAGTGAAAGAGGTTGCAAAACTTGTCAGTGAAGTACGTGTCTGACCATACTTTATATATATATAAACACTTCTACAAGAAAAAGAAAACCAAATAAAAAAATAAAATAAATTCTTAAATAGTCAAAATTTAACTTATATATAAATTAATTTTAACTCATAATAAAAAAACTTCTTAAATAGTAAAAGGTTACTCTAGAAGATACGGATTTTAACCTTAGTTTCTTCCTTACTCTCACAAGCAAACAAGATATCTGTACCAAGGTTTCAAAATAACATTATAAAAGATATAAGCTATAGGTAGCTTATATGTTTGGGTTTGATTAATTTATATTTTTACAAGTAATTTGAAAAAAAAAAATAGGGATGTAGCCGGCAAACTTAATTTTAACTCAAAAGTTAAAATAAAACAAAAAGTTGAATATATTATATTTATTTTAACATTAGTCTAATTTATAATTTTATTTAATTTTAATATTATATTTATTTAGATTGACATTGATTAGGTGGGTTCTAATTTATTTTTTATATTTATATTTATTTGAATAAAAGTAAATATAAGATTGAATAATTAATATTAATATTATTTTAATATTTATTTAAGCCCGTATTAATTAAATTGATTCTAATTGTCTTTTAATATTTATTAATGTTGCTATCTTTTTAGTTGAAATTACTATTATTACTTTTAATATTTTTATGTATTTAGACAAAGGAAACTCATATTTAAGCATGATAAAATACGGTGATATGTGTTTTCCTAAATTTTATGATTACGAACACAATATTTTTTTAACTTATTTCTCTATATAAATTCTTACACTTAAATATCTCCTTTTCTCTCAATAAAATGGAATTCTCTTTCTTTTTAAATGGTCATTTTTCAATTACTCTTTGAATTTATCTTTAACTCAATTTATTTTATCATTTCTATTTATTTGTTTGTTTCTTACGTGTGTTGAAGATGAAAAAGTAGGTTAATTGCAAAAATATTCATTAGAATAATGAATTATATTTTTTAAAATGTTTCCATCATTCTAATTAAAAATTAATTTAGAGCATATTAGTTTAGTTTAGTTTAAAATATTTAAAGTCAATCTTCTAAATCATGCTTTTAAATTAAAATATAATTATAAAGTTCGTTATATATGTGATGAAAATTTGACGTTACTAACTAGTATACACATTTGCTTAACATTGATTTTTTTTTTATCGATATTAAATATTTATTTATTGTAATATATACATTTGCTCAATTTTTTTTTTATCGATATCAAATACTTATTTTTCTTGTAATAATTTATTTTTTTCATATAAGTCATTATATTAAAGGTTTTTTTTTATTAAAGCGAACTTCTTTTTATTAAGTCTGATTTTTCGTTCAGAATAATATTCTATAAAACTAATAATTAATTATATTTTTCATATATGAAATTGAAAGAAATTTGATTTTGGTTCTTTAAAAATAGCATGTGTGGTTGTAGAAATTATTTGGCAGTTCCATATTCTTGATTGACATTAAAATCTCAATGACAAAGGAAACACAAATTTATTTCATTAATATAGCAAATTCTCACACAGCTTCATATGACGAAAATAGAAATCAGATTACACGTAATTGCATGCATAGCATGCACATATATTCCTTGGACAAAGCCAAAGTATTAATAAAAGCAGACACCAACGTACGAATACAAGAAAATAACATCAAATTTCTTTATTTCAAGAGCCAAAAGGATTATTCCATATACTTCACAAGAGTGCATGCATGCATGCATGATAGTAGAAGCTTCACGAATGGCAAGACTAGTTTCCCAAAGGAGGATGCTTCTTCCATGGATTTTTCTTTGGAGGAGGCTTATGGTGGCCATCCTCTTCCTTAGTGTTTTCTGCTTTTGAAGGTTCATATTCTGTGGTTGGAGGCCAGTGTTTTTTTGGTGGGGGGTGATGGTGATGGTGGTGGTGGCTGTCTTCCACGGAGGATTCCTCCGTTGAAAGTAAACGACGATCAGCTATGGAAGTGGTGACCAAAAGGGCTATCCCTAGTATTACTAGGAGACATAGGGACATGAATTTGGAAGACATTTTTTGTTCTTGATTCTGGATTTTATGTTTGGAGTTATGGTGGAAGTACAAGAGCCATAACATGGCATATTTATAATGTTGTTCGAACCTATCTTACAATGACACGTGTCTTTTTTAATTCATTGTTGGTGGTGCATTGCTATCAAGGTTAAATTAGTATACTGATTAATGAAGATAAGATTAATCACTATTGCACTCAATCTTCAGTTTCCTCGTATTTTGTCTTTGTCTTTGAAGAAATTTCAAAAGTGTTCAGTCCACGCTAACCTCAATTTCTTTACCTACTCTCACTAACAGAGAAGTTAAATCTTTAATTTTTACTAAACCTGAAGATAAAATTGAGACTATATTATATATATGCAATTTGAATTCTCTCTCTATATATAGCCACTGCTTCTTTGCCTCTTCTCTTCATCTCTATTTTTTTTAATTTATCAGAAGTTTTATTATATATATATATATATATATATATATATATATATATATATATATATATATATATATATATATATATCAAATTGTACACATTTATCAGCACGAATGAAAAATAGAGGAAGGAAAACTAGTTACTGAGTTCAGTTTGAAATTGATGGGTGTGGAAGAATTAAAGTTCAATTTATTTTCTTATTAACTAAGAAGAAAAGCAGATGCCCAATGGTTTTTGTATTTTTTTAAATAATTGAAAAATAAAATAAAGATTAAATAATTTAAGAAGCGTACACAAACTAAATAAAAAGTAAGATTCTAAAAATAATACCAATACACTATTTCACTTATAGAAGTCAAATAAAATATTCATTAACATTATATCCTTTTACTTAGTTATAGATATAAAAAGTTTCTTATAATGTCTATTTGGTTGAGTTCTCTCATCCACTAATTGTAGAGAATTTGTTTTATCTTTCCTTTTCATTCATATCCATTCAAACATCACAGAAAATTTTATTCTATTTATTATTTATTCCAATTCTTATTATTTCTTACTCTCTTTTTTTTTTCACTTATAAGGGTTAATTAAGTTTTAGTGTTTTACACTTTTCGTAGAATGAAATTAATCATAGACTTCAAAGTTTAAATAAAAATATTTTTAAATTTTATGTAAACTAAAATATAACCGATATTTTTTCACATGTATTACTTTATTTTAATAAATAATATAGTATTTAAAATATAATTATTTATGTACACTATCACAAAAATGACTTTTGATGTATGCTATTTTTTACATTTAACATAAGAAGAAATTTCAATATCTTAGTGGAAGATGTTAAATTGACGTCGTAAAAACATCATAGGAGTTTGACGTCTTTTAACGACAGATATCAAAACAGATCATCTTGACACAATTTTAAATTAAAAATGGACAGCATTTATCGTAAGTTACATTTGATTTGATGTCTATTGGTGTAGTAACATCAAATGTTGCTTTTTTTTTTCAATACTTTTTTATATTTACAAATTTATCCAAACTTAAAAAATTAAAAGTACTTCAACATAATTCAAAAAATTTCTAGCACAAATTTTATTTTAAAACTAAAACTATTAAAACAAAAAAAAAAAAAAAAGTAACCAAGGTTATCAAAACTAAAACTATTAAAAAAAACTAAAACTTTTACGCTAAAATAATTGCCCTGAACAATTTAAAGCAAAATACACTAGTTAATGTGGGTCCTAACTCCATCATTTTAGTAAATACACTACTCACTCCTGTCTTATGTTTTTCTTATGTTTTTATTGTGTACAAATGATGGATTCTTGAACTACTAGATAAATAACACAACTTCATTGTGTACAGATACTAATGTTTAGAGTTTGAACTGATCTTTGATATGTGAAAACTATATATTATTACCTCATCCAATCTTCTTTAATTTATGCTCAAATGGTGGTTTTTATCCAAAGACATGACATAATAGCCACATACACATGAATTTGGCTACTTATTACATTAAACATAATAAATAAAATAATCACATGTCACGGTCATAAATTGACATGTGAAAATTATTAACTTTAATATGAATGAGTTCTACTTGAATTTGTTTTGTTTTGCGCACAACTCTAATTAAATTGGAAACATTTGAAACATAGATTAGTATTAATATAACTAAGTAGATTATATGAAAAAAAGTAACACTTATTGTACATTATATTGGTATGATGACTAAGGATGACAATGGTCGAGTTCGGGTCGGATAGTGTGATACCTGAACCCGACCCGCCGGATAAAACTGTATCTGAAACCCAACCCGCTACCTGCCGGGTATCTGCCTAAAAAAATTCGCGGATATTTTAAAACCCACGGATATCCGCAGATACCCACAAATATTTAAAAAAATATATTTTTATAAATTATTAAAATAAAATTTAAATAGAATTACAAAAAATATATAAAATATAATATACATTAAATTAAATATAAATTAAAATTTAATTTTTGTTTGGGTTGAATTGGTTCGATTGTCAGTCGTCCTTCTTTACTTTATTCTCTTTTGATCTTCAATCATTCTTGAGAATGTTATCCACCCCCATGGGTTGTTGACGTGCAGAAGACACCCCGACACTCAAGATATAAAAAGGTCTAAATTTTATTAGGATAGAAGAGAAAGATTGTACCTAGTATATTTATAGAGCCTATGACAAACAAGCCCATTGATTAACCATTAGTGCATTATATTTTTTGGCAATCAAATCCAATAATAAATAATTAATATTGTATATTTTGTAAAGAGTAAGACGACTTACTAATTAGTGCAGTATGTTTGTAGGCAATCAAACCCAATAATCAATATTGTATATTTTGTAAAGAGTAAGGCAATCTAACCTATTAATACCTGTTAATTGTCAATAAATGACAATTAATTTCGATCGGTATATTTCATATAGTACAATTTTAATTAAATTTAACCTTGTAAAATATAAATTAATGTTAATTTTAATTATATTTAACTTAATAAAATAAAAATTAAATTTTTATTTGTTGCGGGTAGCGAATATCTACGGGTACGGATAGTATAATACCCGCACCCGACCCGTTTATAAGCGGGTATTAAAATATCCGCTATCCGCGGGTTTCGGGTAGTAAATATCTGCGGGTATCAACTATCCATCGCAGATTTTATCCGCGGATATCCGCGGACGCAAATTTTTTTGCCATCCCTAATGATGACCATTAGTTACCAATATACCCAACCATGAATAACAATAATTAATGGATTAATTATCATTGCTTTATAAAATATTACATTAAGTAACACTTATCCATTAATGTATGGTATAAGGTATATTTTTCTTGGTTTAAACCTTTTTTTGGTCCCTAAGTTAAGTTCTGATGTTGAGTTTATTCCCTGCTTTTAAAAATGTCAACCTTTAGTCCCTATTATATGAAAAATGTATCAAATCAGTCCTATTCGTTAACAAATCACAAGTTTTTCATTAAGTGATTTGTTGTTCATAACACCTCCCGTTAACAAATCACAAAATATTGGATACCTAGGTATGAAAACTTGTGATTTATTGTTCATTAAGTGCTGTCATGAGGACTGGTTTGATACATTTTTCATATTATAGGGACTAAAGGTTGACATTTTTAAATGCGGGAACTAAATTGAACATCAGAACTTAACTTAGGGACCAAAAAATGGTTTAAACCATTTTTCTTTTTCACTCAACATCTATGTTTGCAAATAAGTTTGATTGTGCTCACTCATGACCACAATCAAGTATACATTTAGAGAGTAACACAAATAGTTTTATCCGCAATTTTATTCAATTTAGGCATAAACTTCGATGTACACGTTATAACAAATTATGAAAAATATTTTCTCCAGACAATCTAATAGAATAATTTGATATTTAATACAAATGATTAAAAGTTTAATCATTTGAACTAAATCTCAAATAAGACCTAAGGTTTGTTTAGTGTTTAACTTAAATTATAATAAAACTTAAAAAAAAATTATTTAAGCATACAACATCTAATAAAAATATAAAATTAATCAACTTACTAATATAAACTAAAAATACAATTTAATCAATCACTTAATAATTAATGAAACATCTTTAATAAAACTAAATTTGATAGTAAAAATATTCTAAAAATTTACATGAGACAAACATGTAAACAAAACCAAGAAAAAAAGCGATGAGAAAAACTTCTCCAAACAAAATTCCTAAAAAAATTTGGCCAAGATAAATAAAGTAATGGGAAACATAATGGCAAAAATCACATACAAATCAAGCCATATCAAAAGTTGTTAACACGTATACAAAATATTCACTTAATATTTAGTATACATAAGAAACCTTGAACAAAGTTGGAGGATGATTGAGGAGTCGTCATCGGTGAGGAAGAAAGGAGAACTTTCATTGTCTCTTTAAGGTGTTCAAAACAGAGTCCTAGCATAAAAGCAATCAATGAAAACGAAAGAAAATCATACCCAAGATAGCAAAGTAAAATGCATTTGCATTAAATGAAAGAAAACTTACCTTTGAGAAATGTTTCATACTGCTTTTTCTTTTAAACAGTATATGACATCAAGTTCTATGAGGGTCAATGTCATATCTCATAAAATGTTGGATTTTTAGGGAGGTTGACGTCGAATGAGTACATGAAAATGATTTTTACAATAAATTTTTTAATGTTTTAAACACCATTATACGTCAACCACCTTACAATCCGACTTATAATTGAATATAACATCGACCCTCCATAGAATCTGATGTCTAAAGAATATAGAAAAGGTCATTTCCAATTAACTTTTTTAAATGTTGAAAAATCATATGGCATCAACCTCTCTTCAAACAGATGTCTAAAGGTGATATGACGTGAGTATCTTTGGATTCTGATGTCAAACTCTTTAAGAACATTGACTTCTAACTTTTTTAAATGTTTAAAACTCATATAACATCAGTGTCTTTCAAACATATATCTAAAGGTGATATGATGTTAACCACTTTAATATCAATATCAAACTTTTCAAAAATATCGTCTTTTTGTCTGGTTTTTTTAAATGTTTAAAATATAATGTTAACTCTTTCAAAAAAATGTCTAAATATAACATGACATGATGCTTCCTTTGATATGTGAAGTTAAACTCTTTATTTAATTATAAAAAAGGTCTCTAATTATTTTTTAAGTTGATTTTTGTATGAGTTGACTTTAAAGGAGAGATGTTATAAGTTTATTTATGTAACTCTATAACATATACCGATAAATATTCAATTTATATTTTTTCTCCCAAATATGTGTTCTTTCAATACGAACGACTATTAATTTTCCTGGCAATATTATTCTTTATCAGTCTTTTAATTTTTCACAAAAAATTATTCCGAAAATGAAATTAAAAGAATATATCAATTAAAGATGTCCAAGAAAAAAAATTCTTTCACGCGTCTACTCATAGCATAATAACATTTGCGATAAGATTAAATTCAACAGTTTCAAAGATTTCTTTGCCCCACACAAGGAAAAGAAAAACTAATAACTTTTACTTTTATTCATGTAATTTTATAAATTTCAAGAAATTCAAATAAATAATAAATATAGCATAAAATTACCAAAATGCTGCCAGTACGAAGATACTAAATAAAGAAGAATTTTGAAAAGTTTCAAATTTGAGTCTTCTAAATATTAAAATGGTAAATGGTTATTTTGGAATTTGAGAGTATAAATTAGTATCAATTTAGTCTATAAAAAGACAGAATTGCGTATTTCTTATTTCAATGTTTAAGAAAATGTGACAAATATATAGATTTTGTAATACCATTTTATAAAAAACTAATTCGAAATTAAAGTATAAAGTTTAGGTATCAATTTGTATTTTTTTTCTATATACTAAGAAACTAAATTAAACTTTTGGTTCTCTCAAGAATTCAATTGTTATTGATCTACATAATTATGAACTACATCTGTCATTTATCCAACAAAATGTAAATAAAAAAGAGATCTCATTCAAATAATCTCTAAAATTTGTAAGAGAATTTAATATACCATTTTGGGTATCATAATTTAAAAAAAATATTAAACATTGAGTTACAGCACTCCATGAATATATGTATATATATTGAAATGATTAAACCTGTTTAAAATTACTTTGAAAAAAAAAATTATGAGTCTTTTGGACGAAAAAACATTTAAAAAATGATTCGTTATCATTGACAAGACAAATTGTTCATCATAGTTAGAAAAAAAGTACTATAAAGAATGTTGAACATTACAAAGAGTGAGACCAGTAAATCAAATTCCACTCTGTTCTTCAATGGCTTCCTTAATCTTATTCTTCATTCGTTTCTTCCCTCCACAACGACTCTCTATTTGCCTAATAGTTTGGTTTAAATTCTACTCTTTCCTCAACAGAATATATTCTTGTCCTTCCAATTCAACTGCCACCACTCGTTTCCAAGACACAACCAAAAGTGACCCTCAAAAGATTACATATCAAAAACCAAGGCATTGATTCCCTCCTTAATTTTTGTTCAAGTTATGTCCCTCTTTTCCTTTTTCAATGAAATGCTACTTATATAAGACTCAACAACATAAGTTTCCTGGTCTCTGCTTTTCCCTTCTTGCATTGCTGTTCTTTGCTTTTGTTGGTTGTCTTTGAGGGCAATGGAACGTGGAGTTCTTGATGGCATAATCAATAGACTGCTTCAAGTCAGAGGGAGACCAGGGAAACAGGTGCAGCTCTCAGAGGGAGAGATCAAACAGCTTTGTATGGTTTCTAGGGATATCTTCTTGAAGCAGCCCAATCTCTTAGAACTTGAAGCACCAATTAAGATATGTGGTATCTATTTGCTTTCCCATTTTCTTTCCTTCTAATTTAATATGTTCTTTAGTTTCTTACTCGGTTTCAGTATATGGTCATGAACTTTTCTGTGGAAGAAATGCGGACACTAGTGTTAGATTCTGTAATCTCATGCATACTATTCAAATCTGTCACTGGATAAGTTGTAATGATTTTGAAGATGGTTTAGAATACAATTTAGGATGACAAAAAGCTGCCTTATTGATTTTGAGTCATCCTGTGTTATTAAGAAGTAGATTTTAAGTCTAATTCAATCTATTAAAACCGACTTGTAAATTGAAATTTTCAGCTATTTATATGCTTTAAATTGACGTTATATTTATTTGATGTAAAACTTTTAACATATACTCCTCACATCGATGTATATAAATGAGATGATGTAACGGTTATCTGATAACGGACGGAACAATATCTTCATGTATTGTTCATAGGAAGATAATGCAATGGGCATAATGAAACAGAGAAATTGAAAAGGAAAACTGTTTGTTTACAAAACTATTCTCAGTTGTAGAAAAGAAGCCCTGTTTCTCAGTTAAGGTTTTTTGTTACGAGTACAAGGTAGGAGAAAAAACTGATATCTTGTTTCATTTCACTGTGTTACCAGGAGACATCCATGGTCAATATTCTGACCTTCTAAGACTTTTTGAGCATGGTGGTTTGCCTCCTCGCTCCAACTACTTATTCTTAGGTGATTATGTGGACCGTGGAAAGCAAAGTCTTGAGACAATATGTCTTCTTTTGGCCTACAAGATGAAGTACCCTGAGAACTTTTTCCTTCTTAGGGGAAACCATGAATGTGCTTCCATAAACCGTGTCTATGGCTTCTATGATGAATGTAAACGAAGATTCAATGTCAGGCTGTGGAAAATATTCGCAGATTGCTTCAACTGCATGCCTGTGGCAGCGATCATTGATGAAAAAATCTTCTGCATGCATGGAGGACTCTCTCCTGAACTGCACAATCTAAGTCAGATAAACTCTTTGCCACGTCCAACAGAAGTACCTGAGAGTGGTCTACTATGTGATCTCTTGTGGTCTGATCCTAGTAAAGATTCTGAGGGTTGGGGAGAGAATCAACGTGGAGTTTCATACACTTTTGGTGCTAGCTTAGTCACACAGTTTCTTGGAAAGCATGATCTTGACTTGATCTGTAGAGCACACCAGGTTTTTATGTGCATTTGCTTTTGCAAATTGAGTACATAATTGTGACAAGTGTTAAAGTGTTGTGTAATATGCTTGTGTGTTTCTTTCTCTAGGTTGTTGAGGATGGATATGAGTTTTTTGCTAATAGACAACTTGTGACTATCTTCTCTGCTCCTAACTACTGCGGAGAGTTTGACAATGCTGGAGCTATGATGACTGTTGATGAGACACTTATGTGCTCTTTTCAGATACTAAGGCCAGTGGAAAACAGAAAGCCTAAGTTTGGTTTTGGGAGCAAAACTTCATTCAAGGCTAGTGCTCTTTACAAAAGTCTTCATCTTTTAGTCCTTGAATCATGTTGGTGTACAGTTTTTTGGTAGTTTCTTGTTGTTAGATGTTGAACCAGTTGAAAGAATCCATCAAAATTTTCTATCAAAAACACTGCACAAAATCGTTCTGAGTTGTATATTTCTTTGCTTTTGAAGCAGGCAATTCTTGATGCTACAAGAGTACGTCCTCATTGAGCTGACTTAGACCAATAATAAAGTTTGTAACATAACTAAATTGACTTGAACAAAGTCACAACTCTGTTCTCTTCAATGTGAAGGAAGGTTTCAACCAGCAGTGCAAGTTGAGGTCTATGAAGAACATAGGAAAATTTCTGTTTTTTTTTTCTTTTTTCTTTTGAGTATAGCTCGATGTCTTTTTATGTGCTGGAACATTCTCATCATGTACAATGTTGCCACCACAATTTGAGGGGTCAGGTTTCACTTTTCCTTTGTTTCAGTTTTTTGATGTGAGAGACAGTTATATGTCCCCTGTTGTATTATAAATGGCAGCATATGCATTTTGGCTTTCTTTCCTGTTACGGCAATTCATTATTTCAATATGATAACATGTCATTTGTGCTATAAATATGCTGCTTCTGGTTGAGTTTGTGGAGAAAAATGTTTACCATGAAAAATATTCTTTGACACACCTAAATTGTTTACCTTCATTTGACATTATTTTTATTTTTTTTTCTCTTTTTTCTTGAAGAACTACAAAATTTTCCACTTTTAGACATTTTACCTTTGTATTCTGTGTCAAATGAATGTAAAAATGTGTCACGGTATTATTACTCCGAAAAAATACAACATCAAGAAGATCCGAGTATATAAGACATTCATATCTCTTTCTCTCCAAAACCTTAATATTTGAAATTGTAACACTTCTTCTATTTGAAATTTTAACACTTCTTCCATAAACATGTCTGATGAAACGTGTTTTCATTGTCTAATCCAACCATTAAAGCTCAGTTTAGTTGGGTTAGAAAGGTGATTTGGGCACAATGAGAACATATTTTCTGTGTTCAACAAAACCATGCTTCGTTACATATTATGCACGATAAAAACACACTCTATTTTAATATACAGAACACATCATCCTAACAGAACAAAAGCATGTATTGACTTTCAATACAGAACACATCATCCTAACACACTCTTATACATGAGGTGTTTATAATATAAAATATTATTTTAGTATTATGTGCTTCCAATATATTACTAAATTATCAGTTGTTGTTTAATGATATCCTCAAATTAATCGTATTTTTTCTTTAACTAACATTGTTTTTAAATATTATTTATTAAAATTTATGCTATTTCATTCCTTATAATTATGGTAGGAATTGTTTCCTAATTATTAAGATGTATCACAATGTGCGATTAGTTTTGCATCGAATAAAGAATGTTGAGATGTTTATAACTAATGATCATTATGATACTATTGTAATTAATACATGTATTATGTAAATAGTAATTAGATAGGTATGATATAAATATACTTATAATTAAAATTGATGATATAAATATATTATAATTAAAATATAATTATATCTCAAAAAACTAAAAAAATAATAATTTCACACTTAAAGTAATTTTGGTAAATCAAATGCGACTTTTATTGATTGTGACACGAACTCATTTTTTTTATTCACACATAAGAATTAATGATATTTTGTTGCAACTACAAAAGCATGAGATAATCTAACGGTAATAAAATGCGGGCGCGTGATTTGACTCCAATAATATGATATATAAGCAAATAATTGAGATATGATATGTAAAATAATAATAATAATTAAAGAACCAAAAATAATAATTAAAGGACAATGTTTTTGATTTGTATATTAGAGACATTATCTTTATACGTGCTACTTGTGTGGTCAACATGTTAAAAAAAGGAAACATGTATGTGTTTGAAACTTGTACGTTTTGTACTTAATTTCTTAATTTAGTATGTTAGTATTGTGTAGTAAATATAAAACTGGTTATTGGCTAAAATTTATTATTTGTGTTATTATCATATCTATAAATGTTTAAATAAATAACTTCAATTAAAAAACATTTTAAATTTTGTAACATTTTTATCTCTATTGTTTTTGTTTTTTCTACCTCTAATTTTGTAGTATTTCTGCTTACTGCTATTACATTTTTTTTTTAATTTTTCTTACTGCTATTATGTTTGGATTTATTAAGTTTTTGCTCATTGTTTTATTTTTAGTTTTTTTCTTTGTATTATTTTTATTTGTTTATAATGTAAAAGTTGTAATTAAGTATGATGTCTTGATCGTTATTTGAAATGTAAAACTATACTTATATGTTTGAGGTTTGATTTATTTTTTTTACTTACGGGAATTTCTACGCAATTTTAATGAAGTTTTTTACTTATCATCATAACTTTATTTTTTTTTTATTTTTTACATATTTTCTCATAGAAAATTTCATGTAATTTAGTAAAATCTTAATTAGTGTATGGTAACTTTTGGGTGAACTTTTTTCTATATTAAGTAAAAGTAATTTTAATTTGAGAGCTTCTAAGATTTTTTTTTTCTTATTTATTGACATTATTTAAGCAAAATCTTATTTATACGGTAAGTATTGTATGATTGACTTATTAATTAATTAAGACTAATCATATCTTAGTTTAATTGCAAATTGCTAATGTGGCAAACCATAAACGTTAGTTTGAGTTGTTGGTCAAATCTTGTATTATCAATTTGTTCAGAAATAAGGCAGTTGCATCATTGCATGTGTCATTTTGTGTTGTGTAATTACATATTATTCTCATTATTTTTTTATTTAGTTTAATTTAATCACAAACTAAGAAAATATTTAATAAAATAAAATCTATCCATCTTTAGAAATATAAAATCATGACTAAGATGATATGAGTGTAGATTTAATTGTTTCATCCATTTTCTTTTTCTCGTACTCATTTTCATTTTTATTTAGAAACAAGTTTTCATATACTCGTAAAAAATAAAAAGAAAAAAGAAAAACATTATGTTATTAAATATTTAGTATCAAAATAATACATATTGTTTTTTCAATGCAAAAATATCATAAAAATAGTAATTGTGTAAATATCCAATAGGAATATCTTAAACAATTAAATAAAGGTAAAATAATTATGGAAGAGTAGGAATAATCAAATACATGAGTTAAAAATAATACTTACAAAATTAAAGACTTAACACAGATTTAATATAAGTCTTTACATAATATATTAAAAATGTCTTATACTTTAAATTGGAAATAAGTATATATATAATAATGGAGAAAGTACACGAACAGAAACGAAACTAATAAATTCTTATACATAATTTTAAAAAATTAGATATTATTAATATTTATATTCATTTTTAATTAAAATTGAAATCAATATGACCTAATACTCTTAAGGAGGACGAAGTCATTTGTCATCATAAACATAAATATAGTCATTCTCATCCAATTAAAGATAAACTAGTTATTTAACAAATAAATGTTAAGGATATTATATATATATATATATATATATATATATATATATATATGATAAAAACTCATTTCACTCTTACCCTTTTGCCTTAGAGAGTTTTTTTTTAAAAAAAAAACATTCAAAGTTTCTTATTTCGTATTACACTTTTAAAGACAAAATTACCATAAAGCCACCAAAGTTCAAATTAAACAACATCCTAATATTATCTTTTTGCTGTCTTTTTAAAACAAAACTATACCTTTTATGAAGGTAGTGTATTCCGGATTAGAGTAATAGGTTCGTGCACGCTATCATCAAGTGTACTACTTTTATATGTTTGGAGTGAAAAAAATATCATAATGAAAATGTGAGGAACATATAGAAAATAAAGGGAAATATAATGTTTTTTATGAATTTGTGATAATTGACAGGTGAGGAAACATGAACATGTAAGATATTATAGGTTTTGCAGCTAATACAAGGGTTGATTATTTAGTTGTTTCTTTCTCCAAGTAGGAACAATGGTTGACAATGCATAAACTAACATTTTTTAGTGTTGTTTGTGAAGAGTTGACATATTGAAGAATATGAAAGCTCAAGCATATGCTGCGGATGCTGAGTATATTCTTTTGACTCTGGAAGCCTTTAATTCTAGGGATGCTGGTACTATGTTATATATATATATATGTCTGTGTGTGTGTGAAGCTGCATTCAATGCCATGCCATATTCTTAAACCTTACAAAGTACTTTTTCTACTCCTTCAGTCTGGTTTGGCAAGCAGGTTTGTGTTCTCTCTCTATCCATCTTGGTTTGGTTTGAAAATTCTGCTGTTTTTTTTTCTTTCAAGTAAGGAAAAGAGTTTTCCTTTAGCAAAAATATGTGTGATTTTGAGATCATTATGTTCTGATAAATTTCTGCATGATGTGCAGTCACAATTTTCAATGGATGAAACTTATCTGTGTGTTATATAGAAATTTCTGCATCCACAACACAATATTTTGGTCTCTGGACCTTCATCAGAGACATTAACCACACCTGCATGCTACAGTATATTTGGTTAAAATAAGACAAACGTATGAAAATAAAAGATCCTTTTGACTGTATCTTCAATTCATTGCTTTTAATGTGCATAAAAAATTTAAATAAAAAAACCTTCTTTCAAAATATATATAGTTCTTTATCCAAATCAGTTCCACATAAAATAGTTGGCTTAATTAGGAAACTGTTACGCCAGATATTTTAGTGTAAGAATCAGTTCATTTGAATATGATCATCACGAAATCTTTTAATTCAAAATATCCATGTCTTACATCAGCTCTTGCAAAGGTCAAAATTAGCTGCAGCAGTTTCCCAAATTATATATCATTTAATTTAAGTAAATAAATTATAAGAACCGTACAATTTTCTATTCTTTATGCTGTATTTGTGGAAATGAGATAGAAAGAAATCAAAATTGTAAGATATTTTGTTTGCATGTGCAGAAAGCTTGTAGTGAATAACAATGGCAGGAGAACTAAGAGTGTTGAATGCACTTGATGTGGCGAAGACACAATGGTACCACTTCACAGCAATTGTGATAGCAGGAATGGGTTTCTTCACTGATGCCTATGACCTCTTCTGCATTTCCCTGGTTACTAAGCTGTTAGGGAGACTATACTACACAGAACCAGGTGCACCAAAGCCAGGAACTCTTCCTCCAAGAGTTCAAGCTTCTGTCACTGGCGTTGCACTATGTGGAACCTTAGCTGGTCAACTATTCTTTGGTTGGCTTGGTGACAAATTGGGGAGAAAAAGGGTCTATGGTCTCACTCTTGTGCTCATGGTGGTGTGCTCCCTTGCCTCAGGACTCTCCTTTGGCTCCACTCCAAAGGGTGTCTTGGCCACACTTTGCTTCTTCAGATTCTGGCTAGGGTTTGGGATTGGTGGTGACTACCCTCTTTCTGCCACAATCATGTCTGAATACGCCAACAAAAAGACTCGTGGGGCATTCATTGCAGCAGTGTTTGCCATGCAAGGGTTTGGAATCTTGGCTGGTGGAATAGTCGCCTTGATTGTTTCTTATGCATATGACCAAAAGTACAACCTTCCCACATACGAACAAAATCCAGAAGCATCCATCGTGCAGTCATTTGACTATGTTTGGAGAATCATTTTGATGTTTGGTGCAATTCCGGCAGCACTGACCTACTACTGGCGCATGAAAATGCCTGAGACTGCACGTTACACAGCCCTTGTGGCCAAGAATGCAAAACAAGCTGCTTCAGACATGTCTAAAGTGTTGCAAGTGGAACTTGAAGCTGAAGAGGAGAAGGTGCAGAAACTGACACAGGGGGAGAGCCACAGATATGGTTTGTTCAGCAAGGAATTTCTCAGACGCCATGGCCTGCATTTGGTTGGAACCACCACCACTTGGTTCTTGTTGGACATAGCATTCTACAGCCAGAACCTCTTCCAAAAAGACATCTTCAGTGCAATTGGGTGGATCCCTCCAGCAAAGACAATGAATGCAATTCATGAGGTATACATAAAAGTTCATGAACTAACTAGTGAACAAATTTTGGCCAATTTACTTTTGTTCAAAAGTCATGTTTTCACACTGATTTTGTTGTAGGTATACAGGATTGCAAGAGCACAAACACTGATAGCATTGTGCAGCACTGTGCCAGGTTACTGGTTCACAGTGTTTCTGATTGATCACATTGGCCGTTTTGCTATCCAATTGATTGGGTTCTTCTTCATGACAGTGTTCATGTTTGCTTTGGCTATACCATATGATCATTGGACTGAGAAAGCAAACAGAATAGGGTTTGTGGTGATATACTCCCTGACCTTTTTCTTTGCCAACTTTGGTCCAAATGCGACGACATTTGTTGTGCCAGCAGAGATCTTCCCAGCAAGGCTTAGGTCAACCTGTCATGGAATATCTGCAGCTGCAGGAAAGGCTGGTGCAATTGTGGGAGCATTTGGGTTCCTATATGCTGCACAAAGCAAGGACCCTAAAAAGACTGATGCAGGGTACCCTACAGGAATTGGGGTTAAGAACTCACTCATTGTGCTTGGTGTTATCAACTTGCTTGGAATGTTGTTCACCTTGTTGGTTCCAGAATCAAAGGGTAAGTCACTGGAGGAGTTGAGTGGGGAGAATGATGGAAGTGCTGATGCTGAGCCTGAAGTTTCTGATAGGACAAATCGTGTTTGATTCAACTCTAATCTAAGTTTGTGTGTTCAGATTAATGTGATATTTTGTACATTTTAATACTTGGTTATGGTTGTGAGATATGTTTGGACATGATTAATTATGTAGTAGCTGTGCTAGTTTCTATGTTTTTGTCTGTTTAAGATTCATACATGGTAATTGTACTTTTCCTTTTTCCATAAATATAACTGGAATAAACAATACAGAGTGTAATACACTTTTACACTGTTTTAAGGAAAATGTTTTTTAAACAATTTTTTTTAACAATTTTTTTACTATGCTTATAGCTTGTAATCAGTCATTTTAAATATATAGACAAATAAAATAATGAGACAGTCAAAAAATTATTAAAAAAAATTAGAAGGTTGAACTCTCCCCTTTTATATTAATATGTTTTGACTTAATATTTTTAAAAAATCATAATTAATAATAATACGTTATATATGTTTTTAGTCTCTAAAAATTGATGTGAAATTTATTTTTTGTTTAAAACTTTGATATATTTTAATATTAAAACTTAAAAATAAATTGATATATTTCTTTTAATCTATCTAGTTTTTGAGTAATTTTGAGATGTGAAACTAGTTTTCTAACACTTACTGAAACAGAAATATATTAAATAATATAAATAACTTAAATATTACATGAGTTTATAACGTGAAAAGAATTTAAATAATTATGTTAAAAGTATTATATTTATTCAGTTTAAAATTTAAGATAAAAAATGTATTAAAATTTTAGAAAAAAACAAATTTCAATTTTACATTAATCCGCACTATATTTTTATATAAACAATGAGAATAAAATGGTAAATGAAGTTGGAGTTAGAAAGTTAAAAAAAGGATAGAATAGAATGATTTATATTCATTTATTTATTAAATTATTATATTTAAGATTAAAATTAACTTTATTCTAAATATTATTTTAATTTTTAATTATTGTGCCATTATTAAAATTTATTGTAGATTTCATTTTTTTTCAATTTATTGTAGTAAGAGAAGATATAATAAATAATTTTCGAGTTAACTCCAAATTATTTTGTTTTGTGGCAGCTTTTATAATTTTTAGAATATGATAAAAGATAATAAAATAAAAGTTTTTAATGTTAAATTTCTTCTACTTTTTACTTTAAAAAAATATCAACTCTTAAAATATTTCTATTACAAACTGTTTTTAATATATGTAATTTTAGTTATTATTTTAACAGTTAAAAATTTTATTTGTAAGGATTTTATAATTTTAACCATTATAAAAATCATGTTTATCTAATGTCTCTCTTAATTTTTCAATGTATATAATATGGATTGTTTTAAGACATTTGATAATAAAGATAAACTATATGTATATGTATATATTATTTATCAATTAGAGAATAACTTTTCAACTACTTAATAATTAACACTATGAAAAGAGATTTTTTACGTATCATATTTATCAATTAGAAAAAGATGATATACTTCATCATTCTTCTTCACATGATTGTTCTGTATACTCATGCAAAGTTAAATGTCAACGGTGAAAATTTTATATGAATTTAATCTTGAATTTGAGATTCATTCTTATCCAAAATTTTAATTTATTTTGATTCTTATACTTAAAAAATAATTAATATAATTTTTTTAACTCAATTACATTAAATTTTTTTAGTTATGTCAAATGTATTTTTATACTAACATTTAAATTATTTTAACATATTTTTACTTTAATGTTTACTAAAAAAAACATGTTTAACACATAAAAAATTTAATATAATTAAATTAAAAATCTATTTTTTCATTTATTTTTAAAGTTTTAAGATCAACATATGTCAAAGTTTTTATCAAGAACAAATTCTAATTTTACATCACATATCAATAACTAAAAACATATATAGTCATTTGTATTATTGTTATTATTAATGAAAACACATGTTTACTTTTTTCTAAGATAGTAAAAACTAATAAAATTATTATTATAGCTATTGTTATAATTATTTAATTAAATACAAATGATTTTTCTAATTTTATTGTAATTAGATTTTATTTATTTTGTATGTAATTTTCAATTAAAAAATTATTAAGTTTAAGAAAACGATCAAATAGAAAAAAATGTAAAATTAATAAAAAAATTATTTTAATTTTAAAAAAACCTGTATTTAGAAGGAAAAAGTCAAAAACAAATGTGAACACAAAAAATGAAAATATTTTATATATAGATATACATTATTCAACCAAATTAAGGAGTATTCTTCATTGCCACTTTTTCATGAGTTTTCTCACATGTCTTTTGAAGAAAAATTGGACATAATATTAATGAAACACTCGTTCAATTTACATAAATAAAAAATTAACATTATATTTAATTTAAAATTTGAAGAGAATGAGTTTATAAATTTTATTTTTTATAAAATCTACAACTTTCTTATCTGTATTCAGTATAAAATTTAGAGTCATTCTTAGATTTAAAATAAAATCTGTGTATATAGAGTGACTAGGAGAAACATGGATACTTGTATTAGATGGTTATAGAAAAAATTATCAAAATAGCTTCTTTGAAGTGGTAATTGCTACACAGTTTAAACCCTTTAAACTAAGTCTACAGCACTTGTTTACAGGAACAATGGTTTCTTCAGTATACATGCATACCTTACCATTCTTCCCATGAGCAATTTGCTGAAGTACTTGCTTTCTATACACTTTTTCCTGCAGGTCACTTTAAGAAAAAACACTTTTCACATCCAATTGATGCAAATACCAATCATATAGCTGTAAGAGGTACATAATTTTATAGAAGCAAGTTAGCAACTGAAGCAAATGCTGAAGAATAATTTATATCAGCACAATCCTAAGGAACTAGTTGGTAGACAGAAAATCCTGAGTTTGAGCATGCATCTCCAACAATAGTTAATGCAAAAACCAACTTTACCTTATTATGGGAAAGTTTATTTCTTTTTTCCTTCTTCCAGCACTAGTTGTGGAAAAGTTTACTAAAATAAACCTTTAGAACTTAACAAAATCTGACAAGTCATCGTAAAGAGCAAAGGAAGAGATGAGATAGGTATATACTTTTACCCTTCAGGTGATCAGGTAAATATGTTTGTCTGATGTTTCAATCCTGTGTTATTCTATTTTGAGTTCAAGATCTTTAAGCCTTTATTGAAATTAAGTATGCATGCATTAATATGAGATAGAAGATATAGAAAAGTAAACATATACTGAAAACATTAAACAGTAAAACTTAAATATGGCACTTTTTGTTTTCCCTGTTGAGAAGTGTGACTGACACTGTATACTACATTTATGATTGCAAGGAGCATCACCCTCCCAAAGGTCCTGCATTGCAATTGTTAACTATTAGCAGCATACCAATTGAATCATTTTTCCCCAAGATATAAAACAAATTTGAATAGTATGGAAGCTTTCATGAACTACTGAACATGCTTAATGCCGCATCAACACTATTCAATGAATCATGTGTCCTAAACTTGCTCTTTGTTTAAAACTGTCTTTTAAATTCTTTGGAAATAGCACAAATACTAATCACTAGTATCTTCATGGTGCTGGTTAAGAAACTGAGAGTTGAAAGTGTATATTAAAAGAAATATTTACTATGTAAAAAACAGAAATAGTTTAATATTTGCTTTTTTTAAGTGAAAACATTTAGTAGTGTACTAAATGTTCATAAGGAACTCCTTAGACCCTTGCAAATATAGTTGTACTTACCATCTTTGCTAGAACTGGTTTCCATGTCCAGCTGATCTTGCCATGAGCACCTCATATTGGAAGATGAGGAACACTGTTCTGGGACAGAGAATGAATAAGTGCTTGAACTCTGCCTCCTGCATGAAGATTCAGCTGTGGAGGAAATCTCTTGATCAATGATTGACACTCCAGTATCCTTGCTAAGATTTTGTGAACTGTTCTGCTTATGATTGATCTCTGCAGAACATTTTAATCTCTTTCTATGAGGAGGATCGTTCTGGGGTTGGTGAAGTGTTGGCACCTTCTGATCATTAGATGAAGAATTGGCCGGTGGAGCCTTGTCCTTCAAGAAAACCTTTGGAATGGCCAAATTTTCACTTTCATCAACAACTTCATGTCTTCCTTCTGAACCAGACCCTTTTGAAGCTGCCTCATTTTCCCACATCTTGAATATAGCTTCTGTCAACTGTTCTCTTGCCACATCTATGTCAATGATTGGTTTTGGATAGTTTTGTCCCAACTCAACTCCTGATGCTCTTAGCACAGTAAGGGGTGCATTCCAAGGATGGTGAATCCACTCAGCTGGCATTCTTGCCAACTCAGGCAGCCATTGACGTACATACTCTCCTTCTGGATCAAATTTAGCCCCGTGAATCTGTTCCCAAAGTGATAAAAAATTAGAAAAGTTCTACTGCTAACTTTAATGTGTTAGGATTTTCCAATGCTTTGAGTGAGTAGTATTTTCTGCTTGTTATGTATACTTTCACCAAAAGAGGATCTTGTTGTCGATCTTAATATAAAACCAGATTTAGTCACTTCAAAAATTTGTAAGTAAACATGAACAGAAAAGTTTCTACAGATACCAAATGCATTAAAGAAAATCTGAATTAAAATCTATAGCATTTTACTTCCACTACGACCAAATAAATCTCGGAAGCAATTTGTCTAGTCAAACTCAGACTTTGAATGTTGACACATGAGGAAGTAAAGAAAACAAAGTAAAGTGAAAAAAAGAAAGAAAGAAACTTCACTTCAGCAGAATCAAATACAACAACAAATTCTGATATACTGTATAGATTGTGATGATCATACAAGCACAAAAATGAATATAAATTATGAATCTCAGATACTTGCAACCTACTATGACAAAGAAAATGTACAAAAATTTAGAAGAAAACATGACATACCGCAGGATCATCTAAACGCTCAAGCTTGTGGCCATCAGGTAAGCAACCTGAGATATACTGCCACCCCAAGATGTCACTTTCAAGGTCTGCATCCAAAAGTGTGTCCCAGAAGTATTTCATTCCCCATCTCCATGGTATGAGCAACATTTTCACTGCAAAGCTAGAAACTATGACTCTTATTTTGTTGTGTATCCATCCTGTTGCCCAAAGTTCTCTCATTCCTGCATCAACTAGAGGATAGCCAGTTCTACCTTGTCTCCAAGCCTTAAACTTATCAGGATCAGTTTCCCAAGGAAAATATGTCAAGTTCCCAAGAAGTGGCTTCTCTAATGTGAATGGGAAATTGAAACAAAGATAACGTGAGTACTCTCTAAGTCCAATGGCCCTGAGAAAAAGAGTTACACTCTCTTCACCAGCATTGTTTCCTTCATTTGCCCATAATATCTGCTTGGCACGTGCCAACTGAAAAACTTTCCTCACACTCAGTTCTCCAAAATGAATATATGGTGACAATAGCGAAGTGGAGTCCCCACCAATCTTTAACCTGTTTTTGGAGTAGTGAAGTAGGTGCTGTTCAAAAAATTCTCTTAAAGCCTTCTCAGTCTTGTTCCAACCTGGAAACCATGCTCTTCCTAACAATGCATTGCTGGATTTCTCTGATTCATCCTCAAGACCCAGTTCTTCTATTGAACATTTCCCAACTTTGCCTGTCATTAACAAAAGAAGATAAACAAATTCTAATCTGAAACTTTTTTTTGATGTGCAAAATTGTATTGCAATATGAAGACAGAATGGTAATAGTAACAGAAAAACATCATAACTCAGCTGCTAGTTGTCACAAGCAGATATTATATGCTCTCATTGGTTTTAATATCTAAACTGTAATGAAATCATGATATCAATTATCATATTGTCAAGAAAAAACACAGTAGCTTGATTAAAGTGGTACCTTCAGCTAGGATTAGTTGACAAGAAGGAATAGATGACAAAGCTTGCATTTGCATCTGCAAACATTTGTTCCAAAAGGGATCAAAAGCCGTAAAAGCATGTCCACTCTCGTCATATATATTCCATGGCTCAAACAACAAATCTCCATTGTAGCTTTGCACACCTATACCATGTTCCACTAGTTTTTCTTTGATGTTGTGATCACGAACAAGAGAAACTGGATCTGACAAAAGAATAATGATCACATATCTAGCATTGAACTTGGAAGAGATAGATCGTTATGTTTTTTTTCTTGTTCACTATGAAGCACTCGTATCAATTTTACCACATCATATGAAGTTTCAAGTAAATTATTTTTTATCCAATATTCCAGATAAATTGTTAATAACAGTCTCATGGTGAATAATATCCTTCAGAATTTGGTATTTAACCAAATACAATGGTATTGTGTGATTCATTAAGTGAATCTTGCCATTGAGATAATTCAATATTTTAATAGAACCTACTTGCTTCCTCAACTTTTAGGTTTTCAAATATTTTAATAACATCAAAATAAGTAATACTATAAAACAATACTAATATGGCTAGCACCTTTAACGAAGTAATTCTGTAAAAAGCTATATCTTGTTGAACAGCACTACTTACCATAGAGATGGTTAAACACTACTTTTGTTGCTTGAATTGCATTTGCACATTCCAACAGAGCCTCAAGAGTACTATCAGTTTTGATCAGCACAAGTTCAGCTCCAAGTGATTTCAACGAATTATCCAACTGAGCAAGAGAATGTCTCAGCCACCACCTTGACACTCGACCAGGATAAAACTGCCCTTCATCTCTGGGGCACCAAATATAGACAGGGAAGACAGAACCTTCCCTAGCAGCAGCAGCTAATGCAGGATTGTCCTCAATTCTAAGGTCCCTCCTAAACCAAACAATAGTCTTGTTCATACCCATAAAGGATTCTTCACATTTCACACGCCAAAGCCAAAGCCTTAACCCTCATCAAACTACAAGTACTTCACCTCAAGCTTCCTTCTACACACAAAAAAGCAAAGTGCTCCCCTTTAAAACTTTGTGGTTTCCTATTGAATATTCTTACCAGCACAACACAGCACAGAGCAGCTGAAGAGCCTGGCAGTGGCTGTAAAACTTCGATCTGGAATTTTCTCAATAACACAAAGCCATCTATAGAATCAGCAGCAGACAGGCTCAAATCACTGTCAAAAAGGACTTGACTTTGAAGATGAGACCAACAAGTTGATTATATTATCTAATCTTCAATTGCAACTTCTTTGCCTCTTTGTTTTCTGTATGTCATGCAACCTAAAGCCAACTCAGAAACATTTCCCCGCATGTCTCACAATCACACACTCATCAATCTAAATTCCAAACCCCACCAATGATAAAAACGTGTAAATGGGAAAGAAATCTTCAATCACTAACCAAAAGAGACTAAAGATGAATAAGAAGGTTCTGGGGCATAAATAGCAGGTTTCAGCTCAAAACCATGAACAACAAAACAAGAAAGACTGCATATTTCAGAAACAACAGAGCCAAAAAAAAGATGATTAATTCATAAAAAGTCTTGAATTCCAGCCACAAACAAA
This sequence comes from Vigna radiata var. radiata, assembly GCF_000741045.1. Taxonomy (NCBI): domain Eukaryota; kingdom Viridiplantae; phylum Streptophyta; class Magnoliopsida; order Fabales; family Fabaceae; genus Vigna; species Vigna radiata. The sequence goes on along the minus strand of NC_028358.1, from coordinate 871,536 downwards.
CCCAATTCAAAAGTTATGTTGTAGAAGTTCAGCGTTTACCAAGCCATCATGAAGTTTAGTTGAAGGAGCCAATCAAAAGTAATTTAGTGTGAATTAGGCTTACCTAGTGAGGTATACTATAATACGGATTGGCAAAAAGGTCAAAAGCTATTGAATCAAGAAATTGTCTTTTTCCAAAATTTGTAAGGTGAGGATCCCACCATAGTCTATATGTGTGGATCACGTGTGATAGAACACATTGAAGAGACACAGCTGATGATGCCTCCCAGACACATCACACGTGCCATTACTTAGTTAGAAGAAAAAGAAAAGGAAAATATAATTAATAATATAATGTATTAAAAAAGTGAAAAGATAACTACTAATGAAATATTTGAGTCGTGAATAATATAGATTACTTTGTGCTACTTACGTTATTTTATGTTGATTTTTCTCAAACAATAAATTAAAAACGTGATAATTTACTACTTGTTTGTAAATAGTATTTTATACGAAAAATAATTGTTTGTAAATAGTAATATTGTTTTATATTCATCATACAAGTTCCATCACTCTGTGGAATAATAAAATTAAACGACATAATCCAATTAAAAAATATAAACAATTTAAGTGATCAATAAAAAAATAAATAAAAATTAATTTAAAATACTCAAATTTATGATAAAATTGAAACTTGATTACTCTAAATTATATTACAAAAATTTAAACTGTTTATTTGAGAACATGTGATTTCTTTTTTATAATAATCTCGCTGAAATTATTAAAAATCACTAAAATCAATTTGCTAATGAACATACTATTGTTAAATTATATTTTTTTTTCAAAATTATAAGACATCAAACATTAATTAACTCTTAGACTTAATTGAATAACTTCGAATATTTCAAAAGTTTAATTTCCCACTGTGTTTAGAAAATATGAAAAAGAACAAGTCACATGTCCCTGCCTCCATGTTTTAAATGTTTATAAATATAGACCGAAAAAAAAATGTCATCTTTCTTTAAATTGCAAAATTTGATCAATTATTACTTTTTTTTTCAATCTAAAAGAAGAAAATTGAGAGACATAGACTAGATAGAATGAAATTTAATTTGAAAGTCTAACTAATACATTTATAAAAACTTGATTTCAATTTTTTTATATACATACTAATCCAATTTTTTGAAGTTTTAAATTGTGTGATATGTTTCCATTTTTAAAAAACGAAGTATGTAATAATGTGTTGGCAATTTTGAAAGTTTCATGAACTTACAAACTTCAATTGTAAGAGAAACAAAGTCATGATGTTTTGTTTCGGTTTCTGCGTAATTTAAGATGTAGGACAAAAAGATGTATCCAAATATATGAATATTTTTTATTTGTGTTTTGTATTGATGTTCGTATATTTGATTGTGATTGATAATATTTTTATAATAATTATAATTTTATTTTTTTACATATTAATTGAAATTATTGTGTTTTTTTTTTTTATAAATTCAAGATTTCTACATCAATTTTTGATTAATTCATTAAGTATTTAAGGATAGTTTGTACAAAATAGATAATACAAATTATAAAAAATATTTAACACATTTACTCGTATTGAGGATAACCCTTTTTTTATCTAAATTTTAACTTATTTTGGATATAATAAATATAATGTGTTATTTTTGTAGTATTTAATAAAGATTTAGTGTATAGGAAGAAACAAAAGAAAAAAAATTAAAAATGTCTTTATTAAGTTTAAGTTATAATCAAAACCGAAATACTAGGCTTCAAAACCAAAACCTACTATCCTTTGTTATTTAAAATTATTATTTAATTTTAAGGATATTAAAAAACGAAACCCAATATCCTTTTTGATTTAAAATATTATTTAATTTAAAAGTATTAATCTCAATTATTATATTAAATTCTGATAAAAACTGAAACTAAACATTTTTTCTGATTTAGATATTATTTAATTATAAAGATATTTTGGTTTCAGTTATGCTGTAACCAAAATTTAATAGTCTTAAAATTGAATATTTTTTAAATATAAAAAAGGTTTAAGTTTTTGTTGTGATGGAAATCAAAGCTAAATCCATATTTTTTAATTATTTATTATTTATTTATAATTTCATGTTTCAATTATAAGGAAACTAAAACATTATATAGACATCTATGTTTTGGTTCATAACTGGAGAAAAAAATTATGATTTTTTATCTTTTATATTTCGACTGATAACGGGAGGAAAAGATATTTATGATTTTTATCTTTTTTAAATGTGTTTTAATTATAAAATAAAAAATTTAATGTCTAAAATAACTTAACTCAATTTTTTTTTGTTAGTGACAATTCTATTATATATAAAGAATTTGTTTTTGTTGTTCGCAATAGTATATTAAACTTAAATGAATTTGCTTAAAGTAAAATCCTGAAAATCATTAAAAACCAAGCAATAATTTAAATCTACGATAATTTTGATGAAATCATCTCTGTAATTTCAACCTTTCAAACTATAATTACAGATTCAAAGCAATTCAATAGAAAATAAAGTTATGAATCACGTCAAAATCTTGACCTTGTGATCCACGATACATGGCAGAAAATTATTGCCATTCAGCCTCTAAATAAAAATTAAACCAAAACCATGTTATCATACATGCATGCTTCATATATCCAATAACAAGCTTATACATACATACATATATATATATATATATATATATATAATATTTTGAAGATAAAAAATAATTTAATATTTCTTTTACTATGATATTATATATTTATATTTTGGTGTGTGCTTAGACGAGAGATAAAAAAAAAGGTTTAAACCCTTTTTTGGTCCTTCTGATGTTCAGTTTAGTTCCCGCTTTTAAAAATGTCAACCTTTAGTTCCTATTATATGAAAAATGTATCAAATCAATACTCTAATTTGATACATTTTTCATATCATAGAGACTAAAGATTGACATTTTTAAAGATAAAAAAAGGTTTAAAAAAATGCATAATTAGTGATTACCTTGCCGAAAACTTTTTCATACCTTGTTATGCCCTAAAATAGAGTTGTTCATATAGTCGTCTTCTTTTCAAAATATGTTAAAGACCTTTTGGATAGGTTTCAAATTAATCTCTATTTAAGACTACGACTTGTAATTATAATAGTCATTTAAGGATTAGGTAATTAAGAACGACTTTTTAGACTCTATATTCTCTAATTAGACCCTTTGAAACATTTATTATAGATTATATAATAAAAAATTATATTTTACATTTTTATTTATTATACAATTAGAAAACATTTCTAAGTTAATTACGCAATTAATAACATTTTTAAATTATGTAATTTATTATATTTCTGATATTAGAGGATTTCGAATTATATCCAAAAATATTTAAAATTACATAATTTACGCTATAGTTTCAAATTTACTTATGAGATGTTATAATGTAGTGGGATGAGAACAAAAAACCAACATTGCAATGACGGCCCAATTTAATTGGATTTCGTTGGCCCAAAAGGAATGTCCAAAGCCCAAAAGGAACGTCCAAACAAATAGTGGGTAACTTTTTGCATTGAAGAAAGAGATGTTCACCACTGAAAAAAGCTTTTCAAAATTCTATTTTTTTAATATTTTTATTTAAAATATATATGTCAATTTCAAATGAAAAATATGTTTTCTTTTACGTACAACTTTACACACAAAAAAGGAGGTAAACTAGTTTGTTGTTACATAAAAAATATCAGAATCTAATGAGATTTTAGAAAAAACTATATATAAAATTTGTTGGTAAAACTTAATTTATCTATGAATTTTATTTTATGTGTATATGTATGTAGATAATTATTTTTTATCTTTTAGTATTTTTATTTATTAGTTTTTTTACACGAAAATGTTTTGACTTTTTCAGTGTTTAATCGCATAATAAATCCTTCATTTATTAAATAATTTTAAAAAAATTATTTTCAATCTTTTTTATCCTTAATTTTTGTTTTATTTATATAATTTTTATGTTTAAACTTAATGTTTTCATTATAACTCATGCAGAGTTTAACTAATTTGATATCTAAAATGTTTTCTTAGATTTTTCAAAATACTTTTCATTTTATTATATTTTTTCTTTGTACAGTTTTATTCAATAGTGTATCAAGTTGAGTTTAGACCATACATTTAATCGTTTTTATTTTTTAATATTTTTATTTAAAATTATTATTATTTTTTAACTTATTCTCATAAATATAATTTTTATCATATGATACTCTCAATTACTATAATACAATAATTGAATGTCATTATCATTAAATTCAAAAGATGGAAGATTTATGTCTAAAATATTGGATGATTTCATTAAAATGGTGTAATATAATTTTCATCAATATATAAAAAAAATTCATTATAATACTATTTTTCAATTCATTACATTTGAAATATTTCTAAGATTGAATAATACTTTTTTTTATATATAATTTTTCAAAAATATCTTTTAACTTTGTTATTAGGTTAAATCACTTCTAAAATCTCTATTTTTATTGAGTTTTTTCGAATAGGTCTTTTTCTTATTTTTTTTTGTCAACTGAATCCTTAAAAGTGACAAATTAAACTGTTAAATTGGGTTAGCACGGGTTAACTTTCTCATGAGTTGTCAACTTAATGTGGAATATTTTTAATACGTGGCCATTATGTTAGATTACGTGACATATGCACGTGGAATATATAATTAAAAAATAAAAAGGAATTTTTTTTGAGAATTGAATCCCAAATTAGGGTTCATCATCTTCCACATACCGAACATGTGAGAATTGAGCCGAATATCACAAGAAAAAGGTAGAAAAAGGTGAAATTCAGTACACAATATGCCGAATTCAGTATATTCACAAAAATCTCACATGCAAAGTGACTCAAAAATATCAAAATTATGACTCAAAGTGATCATTTATCAAAATCACAAATTATGCACTGGATAAAGAACCCACCAAAGAACCATGAAGGAAAGGGGACAAGGAAAGTCACCCAGTTCCAAAAATTAGTGGGGATGAAGAACTGAAGTATCCAAAACTCCAAAGAGGAAACTTTATTTAATGGGTTCAACACAGTGAGGGAAAAAGAGACATCGAATCTTCCTATATTATTGCGGCAAAATTTAGGATGAAGAAGAATGAAACAACCTCCGACGAACCCTTACTCTGTTTTCATTTTCTTCTTCTTTTTGTTGTGGCAGAGGTGGGTCGTCCCCGACGCCGGTGGTGAGGACGAGGAAGAGGACAACTGCGAGGGCGAAAACAACGTCATCGAGGGCAAACCAAGGGTGCGAAGTGCCAAATTTTGATTTGGCGAGGTCTTGGTCGTAACGAATGTATTTGACGGCGAAGAAGGTGAAGGAGATGCCCTATGAGGCATTGGACTCTACTCCAATCTCAAAGTCTATGAATCTGTTATTTGTTGCGTCTTCAATCTCGAACCCAATTTGATTTTGATAAACCTTAATTTGGTGGTGCTTAATTTCATATTTCAGAAACTTTTTGGGTTTCATATGAACCCTAATATTGTGATAACCCTAAGTGTCCATCGTTGGGGTTGAAGATGATGAAAGGTAAAGTTGAAGATGATGAATCCTAATTTAGGTTTCAATTCTCATAAACTTATTTTTTTTAATTATATATTCCACTTTGAATTTGTCACTTCATTTAATGATTCGATCTCAGACTCACACATCACCTAAAAACTCAATTTAACACTAAGGAGACAATTGCTTTAACTTTAATTTTTCACTCAGAGACCCAATTGAAGTAAAAAAAAAAAAATAAGAAAGAGAACTGAAAAAACCCAACAAAGATTACGAAAATAAGTTTAACCTTATTATTATTACTAGCAAAATGCCTTAATTAATATAATTAAGATGACACGTGACGTTTTTTAAGTTAAGAAGAGGTAGAATGATAGGATTCCATATGTCATTCAATTGAAGGTGTTGAAATTAATATTGACTAAGTGGGAGTGTGTCCTCATCAAGAAACTAAGACAAACTTACAACAATCTCTTTGAATAGTGTTCTAAAAAAAACTCAATTTTGTTCTTGCAAGTGCCATCTTTTTCCCTTTTTTCCAAGAAAATGTTGACAAATCAAACCTAATTATCATTCTTTGGAGTTTCGATTCATTTAGTTACATAACTGAAAATGTTGCTGTTTCTTCGGTCTAAGATTAGAAAAATATGTTTCTCATTTTCTTAAAAAAAACAACATAAGACGTATTTTATGGAAATGATTTTTGACCAAAATTTCCACCAAAACATGTGGAAGTTTAACTTTTTCAAATTTAATGACAACGAAGACACATGTTTCTCTTGTCAAAACATTTAGTGTGAAAATAAATTAAAAAATTTACTAAAATACATTACTCTTTCATTATTGGAAAACTTATATAAATAAAAATATTTTTGCCAACCAAAATAAAATCATGTCATACTTTCCGTCGCGCAAATAATCGCTCTCTCTTATTTAAAAAGAGTGTTTTATCTTCAAGTGAACAAAGTATTAGGAATACAAGAAAATTTATATACCAAACATTCCCTAAAAGATATTTCCGTCTTTATTTGATCATTTGTTTTAAATTTAATAGTTTTAGTAAATAATTGTTATTAATTGAGAGTTAATTTTCTAAAAAAATTGTTGAGTCATATTACATTATTATATAGATAGATAGATAAAAATGATTAGATATGTGACTTCATGGAAAAATTCATTGTATGACGAAAGTCGTCACTGCATGTTTCGTATAAGTCTACATGCATGCACATAAGAAAATCAAAAACATGTTTTTGTTAATTTTATAATGTGAAGGCTTATTTATTTTTTTAGCATATAAATCTATGCTTATGTGCCTTGTCTTGTAATAATGCATGCTTATACATATAGCTTCATGTTTAAATATTATTGGATAATAATAAATTATCTGGCAGACATGCTATAACATTTTTTATGATGATTTTTTAAATTAATTGCTTTCAAATACACGTGGTCGTCTAAATTAAGAATTCTGAAAATAAAATATATTTTATGAGCATTCTAAAAGATGCATGCACTTGAAAAAATAAAAATAAAATAAAAGCTAACGACAAAAATTAATTAACTCTTTCACGGAATGTCGTTATCTTTTGGAGAAAAAAACATGTATGTTTTGAGAATTATTTACGGATGTTGGAAAAATGGTCAAAATTGACTATAATCCTCTGTTTTGTTTATCATAAATTTTTATTAACATGAAAATAGCTTTCTTTTGGAGAGTTATATTATTAAAATATAATTTTCATTACTTTAAATTAAAATAAAAATACTCAGTTAATTGGAACTGGAACTGGAACTTCATCAATTTCAAATGATGTGTGTTTTAATATACTGTTATTAGAGTTCTTCATCCTTTTTTGAGATTATTTATAGAAAAGAAAATCATAATTTTCCTTCTATCAAATATAATATCTCATATATGATGGAGTGAATTTTCCTTTTAATAAAGTTTTATTAACGTCAAATAAAAACTGGTTTTTTTAGGAAGGTAAAAAAAAATGGTTTGTTTTTAATAGAAAAGTAAAAGATATTTAAATCGCTATTTATAAAATTAAAGATAAAACTGTTTAGAAAACATGTACTTTAAAAAAAAAAAGCCATTTATTCTAACTGAAAAAGAACATGGCTTCTGAAAAAAGTTGTTTATTGATCTCTACTAGAAAAAACAAAATTATATATTATGTCATTATATATATATATATATATATATATATATATATATATATATATATTATTCTATTAACAATTATTGAATATAGTTCCATTTGACTACTTTCATTATAAAAAGAAATTTTGCTTAAAATATTTCAGCAATATCACATCCTGTGTTGAAAAAAAAAAAAGCAGCAAAAAATTTCCATAATAACGGCAATACATTGTTAGGCAAACACTTTTTCTTAGTTTTCAATTCAAGAGTAGTCATCAAACTAGAATATAGGATCTACATATTTTGTCTTAATTAATGTTCAAGATCTATATAGTCAAAAGCTACTTAAGTGTTAATTAAAAGAGCAATTTAATTGTAAGTGTCAATAAAATAAGAGTTTATATCATCTAATCGTTTATGAATAAAATATTTTATGCTCCAAGTATAAATAGTAAGTCACTTTCATAAATTATCTTCGAGATTTTATTAAAATAAACTAAACATTATGTATATATGTATTAATTTATGTGTAATAAACTTAAATAAATTATAAATAAATTAAAAGGCATTCTTATTACTATTGGAGATTATTCTTTTGCTAATGGATTTAAATGTTCGTTTTAGTCTATGTAATAGGTGAATTTTTATTTAAATTTTTATAACATTTTCTTTTATCTTTCTAAAACTTTTAGCTATTATTTTTAATCCCTGTAGAATAAATAAAATTTGATTTCGACCCTAAAATAATACTTTAAAAAGGTTTTTTAAAGGTAATTACTCATTTTAGAGATAAAAAATTAATATAGTCTTACAAAATATATAGTAATATGTATTCTTAATATGTATTCTTTTGATTTGTAGATTTTTTTTTGTTATATATGTTTCTTAATTTTATGATTTATAGTTAATGTAAAATTTAATTAATTATAATAATAACATGTTTATAGTTACTCAAATTGTTTATTAAGTTTTATGCTGCCATCTTGAGTAACATATTATATTCTTTTATGCATTCTTTCTCTAACTTTATTGTTTTGTCACATCTTTGTTTTTAATAATGAATATCCATGATCACATTCATGCTCGTATAAACTTCCCTATCAATATTATATTATTCTGAATATGGTTAAAAAATAATTTTAAACTATAGAAAGTTGCAATAGAACTAGATTTTAATAGCTCTACAAGTTGATGCAATTCTAAATGGTGTGTACAAAATGTTAAAATGTCTCATGTCGATTAGAGATAAGACCAATTTATATATGTGCAAATCTCATCTTACAAGCTGATTTTATAGGTTGAGTTAAGTTTAAAATCCACTTCTAACAATATTATATATGAATGCATAGCCAACACAAGGTCATAAAAGTACTGTTGACGGCAAAAAAAAACTACAAAATAGGTTCTCACTGAGGTATGCATATCGATCTTTGGCGTAGAAATGTTCAAGAATATTTAGGTTTTGTATTTGTTCATCTTAATATTTAAAATGTTTGCATAGGATTTGGTCTGAAAGAGAGTGCAAAATGCAAATCGTCAACTTGTAATAGTGGCGACAGAAATGAAGGCACGTGAGTTCAAAATTGGTTAAATATCTGAGAGTGCAAGCCTGTCGTTTGTCTTATGCATGGATAAAGCAAAACATTCAACAGCTCGTGAAAAAAAGTTGATTGATTCTGTCTAGGCTCTGTTCTTTGATTATATATATAAAAAAAAAAGGTTGAAATGGTTTTTTTATGTATTTTTATTTTCATTAGAAATAATCATATGGAATTTTTCAAAACAGTTGAATGATTAATTAGGTATAGAAGAACAACAAGAACAATTTGATTTAAGAAGAATACCGTTACATTAATATAGTTTAATCACGTTAAACCTTAATGAAGAAAAAAAATTAGTTATGCATTAAAAAAATTATATAAAAAAAATATGCATTACACTAAGCAACTAATTATTTGTACAGTTTCTCTACTAATAATTACATATAATAAGTAGTAAAAAAATTATATACAAATTTAAATCCATAGATAAATTTTTATACATGAATACATAAATAAATACTTGTAGTTTAGTTCATGTACGTGATAATATATAGTGTAAGTCTAGTATTTGAAAAGAGTAATATAAAAAGTAGTTGTTTAAATTATATTATCCTCTCGTGTGCTAAAAGGTATGTACTTCTCCCCACAAAATGTTAACGTGTGTTACAATTAAATAACATTATCAATGACTACTTTTGAAGCCTTAGTATGAAAAGAAAATTTTAGCTACAACTTTAAATAAATAATGAGTTCTTAAAAATATTATATGATAAGTTTATGAACTTTTATAATAACTCATCTTATACCCTAATCATGATTTCTAATGGACTAATTGAGAATATTAAAACTTTGGTTTAAACCATTTCGTTGTCCCTATTTTCAGGAAGTTTTCCCATTTTGATCCCCGTCTTATTCAAATTCCCAAATGAGTCTCTATAAGTGCTAATTTCAATCAATTAAGCTTCTGCCGTTAAATTTAATTAACGGGGTTAACTTTTTTGCACAGCTGGGAGGATGACCTGTTAATTTCTAGAAACGTACGTTTCTAGAAATTAACCCCGTTAATTAAATTTAACGGCAGAAGCTTAATTGATTAAAATTAGCACTTATAAGGACTCAATTGGGGATTCTAATAAAACGGGGATCAAAATGGGAAAACTTTCCAAAAATAGGAATAACTAAATGATTTAAACCTAAAACTTTTATGAAAATAGTAGAAGTCAATTAAAGTCTAAAAATGTAGTATAAGAAAAGGTAGCATGATATTTGTATTATATATTTAAATATTTTCTGCTAAAGTAGATGTAACATTTTAGACTTTTAAATGATGAAATGAATCCGCACAATAAATGTCACTTGCAATCAAACAAAGAGACCTATATAACCCATAAATTCTTTTGAATAATATTCAACTCATGACATACACACAATGCAATCAAAATTTCAAACTATTTTCCCTAATCTCACTTAAAAGACCAAAGTTAATTACGAGTTACCTTAATCCTACAAAGTTTATTTGTAAAGTAAAAATATTACTAAATAATTTGGAATTGTAATTGATGTAAGATCTTTAATATACTTTGTGGTATTGGAAATGAGACATTTCACATCTTTGAAATAAAATATTTGCAATTATTCCGATAAAAAGCAGACATAACAAAAATCAACAACAATTATTGAAATTTGCTCTATTACCATTTTAGAATGTGTTTGTTTACAATGACAAGAAAGCATAAAAAAATAGAAAAAAAAATTAAAAACACAAAAATTTGAGGTACAAAAATGTAAGAAAATAATAAATAACACATAAATAAAACTCTTTTTCCAACAATATATATAAACAAAAGTTATGCATTCGTAATAATTAATTATATTTTAAGCATTTTTTTTTAATTTTTTTCATATCTTATATTGCATATATAATAATAAATATGCCCTTTATGTCTCGTTAATATTTATTTTCTCATTCATACTTTACTTTACTTTCTATTTTTTTTTTTCTAATTCAAACTTGTTTTTCCACTCTCACTTTTCATAATTAAATTAAAAAAAGCTTAAAAAATATATTTTTATCAAAATCTCATATTCTTAAAAAATGTGTCTCAAAGATTAGACTAAACTATCATTTATCTCAATTCTTAATTAACTTGTGTGTGACTTTTTGAACTCATCTCAAACAAAGAAATTTACATTAATCGATATTCTCTATATGTTAACAACATTTATAGAAAATATAGAATTTCGAAAATATATATTTCATTTTCTGTATATATAGAGAGAGAGAAAGTGAGAGGTGCTCCATTTCGTGGAAGCTGCAAAAGGCTGAATTGTTTGAATATGAAAATGGTTTTATTAGGTCTTGGTGTTGGACCATTCTGGCTCACAACAGTGGCGTGCTGAATATCAACCATGTATAAGTACTCATATTTCCCAACACAAAAACTTCAACAAAATCTTCTTCACACAAGAGTATAATATTGTTCAACAATCCCAACACAAAAACTTCAATCTTTTTCTATAGTGTTCAAGTTTATTGAAGATGGTTAGAGCTCCTTGCTGTGAAAAGATGGGATTGAAAAAGGGTCCTTGGACTCAAGACGAAGATCAAATCCTCATATCATACATCCAAAAACATGGCCATGGAAACTGGCGTGCGCTTCCAAAGCTTGCAGGTACTTCATCAATGTCTCAACTGATACAAAACAGATGAACAGAAGAAAAAAAAATAAGTTTCTTTTTTTTTTTTTATGAATAATTAGCATGCTTCCTTTCACCTTTTTGAAAAACTAACTTGGTATTTATTGGACATGAGTTTATAGTATATAAAAGAATGCAAAATATCATCTTGTTTGTTTGATTTATTCTGTCATGTTATTGATCATGTTATCTGTTAGTTTTATGTTCAAAATATATAATTTAGTTAATTTTGTATGATTGAGTTAAGTTTTAAAGTATAGTTTTTAACATGAGAATTCTTTATATTCTACTTTTGAGATGTTGTGTTCATTGATCTTATTCTGGGTATCTGGTATGGTTCTCAGGGCTATTGAGGTGTGGAAAGAGTTGCAGACTGAGATGGATTAACTACTTAAAACCTGATATCAAAAGAGGAAATTTCTCGAGTGAAGAAGAAGAGATTATCATCAAGATGCATGAGTTGCTGGGAAATAGGTAGCTTCATATTTCTTCTTCAGATCAATCACATTATGGAACAATAATAATAATTAGTTAGTAATCTGCTGAAATTACTGTAATGTGTGATTCTGTTCATGAAAGTGAGTTTGTCTTTTTTTTTTTTTTTGTTCTTATCTCTTTCTTGTTTTCTTTAAAATGTAATCAAGATTTAGTGGTGGGGCAAACCGCATTAATGTTGATTATAAAATAGAAAAGGAATTGGGTCCCTTAATTATTGATTAATACAGGTCGAAAGCCATTCAATTTGATAGAAAATCAAGGATTGATGGATCCATTAACTGATTTTTATCACTTAATTTAATATTCATAAAAAATACTCTAAATGAATTTCATTGAATTTTCAAGCCATCTTTTTAGTTTATTTTAATTATTAAATCATTTTAATATATTAGTTCCTTTTAAAACATCGGATTATCAAGACTTACAGTATGCTTTTTTACACCATATCTTAACGATATACATAATATTTAATTACATATTTAATCAATATAGCTTAATACATTATTATTACTCAAAAAACTAGTAAACATGTGCGTGTGGTAGCAGGATTCTCTCACTGTGTCTACCTTGCAAGAAACTTGTATGGCATTTCTTTTCAGATCACATGCAAACTTCTAACATATCCTATGTTAGACAAACACATGCAAATACATACATACATATATATATATATATATATAAAACTTTTGTTTAGTCTGAAGCACTTTAACCTAGAAACCGAAACAAGAATCTGATGCAAAAGGATAGCATATCTCAGAACATTATTAACATAAACCTTTGTTTTCAGGTGGTCAGCAATAGCAGCAAAACTACCAGGAAGAACAGACAATGAAATTAAGAATGTGTGGCACACTCATTTGAAGAAGAAGTTGGTGAATTCAGATAGCAAAAGGGTTGTTTCGAATCAAAAAATAAAACGATCTGATTCTAATTCCAGCACCCTAACATCATCATCGGCATGTACTTCTTCCAGTGATTTTTCATCATTCAGTGAAGGGAACAAAAACATGAACAACAAGAACAGCATGATCAAGAGTGAAGACACAGAGTCTGAGGAGACAACAATGCCTCCAATTGATGAAAGCTTTTGGTCAGAGGCAACAGTTGAAGATGAAAGCTCCACCATGATGATGCCATCATCAAATTCTTGGACAATTTCCAATGAACCACAATTTAATTATGTGGAAACTTTCCAACAACACAGTTTTGGTTATAATGGTTCAAACTTTGATGATGGCATGGATTTTTGGTATGACATATTCATCAGATCAGAAGAGTCAATAGAGTTGCCGGAGTTCTGATCAATTTATCATCAAAGGGTATCATTAAATTTGGCAGATAGGAAAAAAAAATTAAAAGCAAAAATAATTATATTAGCAAATTATATCTGACAGTAAAGGAATCCAGGGTATATTATTAAGAGCTAGAGTCATTCATTGCCAAAAAAATCAGTGTAAAGGGTTAAAAAATTATTACGTTATGATGTAATGTATGCATAAAAAATGGGCAAAAATATGCAAAGACTAACTTTGTTTTATGTATATTGTGCAGTACTAGGAAAAAGTTTCATTAGGATAGGGCTATTCAAATTGTAATAGCAAAAAATTGTGTGATGGAGTATTCAATTTTTTTCACTCCTTTTCTTGTGTTTTGTTGTTTATGTCCTTTTTGTTTGGATTTATCTTTGAGAGCATCACTTAAATTTACTCATTTGAATTGGTCCAACGAATAATTGCAACTTGCAAGTTATTTTTGGCTGCTCTGAAAAGTAAATTTTGTCACCCATGGATGCTTAAAAAATCACACGACCTTATTCTCTGTATCTTTCTCTGCTCAAATTGACAAATAACAACACTTACAAATGAATCCTCTGAAGAAAATACGTTCACATATGAATTCATTTAATAATATTCATTAGAAGTTTAAATTAAAAAATAAAATAAACATTATTATTATTAGTTACTAAGTGAGTTTTTTTATTTTTTTATTTGGTGATTCACCACCGTATTTAGTATAAAGTTAAGTTACTATTTATTTACATGTATGATAACTTTTTGTCTAAATTCTCACTTAAATCTTATTTTCCATGTTATGAATTGAATTTGGAAGTATAAGTTTATTTTAAATGAAGCTGCATCAGTGAGTAGTGTTAAGTGATGGGTCATAAGCCTAATTGGATGATAATTTCATTTAAAATAAGATTAAAGAGTTGAATATGTTGATAGCCATATATAATATTGGTATACCTAAGTTACAAAAAGGGTTTTTTGTTGTAAACTCATATATTAGCTTTCCAAGTTTAGCCTTATATTTGTATATCTTCAAATCATCAAACCTACTTATGAAGCATAAAAACAAGGAAAGTAAACAATTGAAAAATTCTCCAGATTTCTCTTATATACGATTCAATTAAAACAAAGTTAATCACTCTTATATGTTTCAATGACTAATAACATTATTAATCACAACAATAATCGATATGATTATATTTAATATTCTTGGTCAAACAAAATTAATGAATTTGCATGCTGCTACCAACCATATGACAGAATATTTTGCATACTTACACTTTTAGGGTTTAGATATTTTGCTTTTATTCTTCACTGACTAATAAGAAAGTTAGGAAGAAAACATACGATAGGTAAAAAGCATCGATGATGACGTTATTGCACAAGAGCTGAGGTATGCGTCTGCACGCTAGTGCATCCAACACATAAAGCCACCACAACACACCAAAAAGTTGAAGCCATTAAAGCACATAATCCAACTAAATATGCGGCTCATGATATATTAAATATCATGACTAAAACTGTTAAACTCAAATATCCTCCTAAAAGGATTAGATGTTGCAAAACAACAAGTAATGCCAATGAAAAGCACACTCTCTGCACTCATACTTCCTTTGTTCTGTCTTGGAGAATTATTCAAAATTGAAGCTACACTTCTATACGCAAAAACAACGTCAATGTGTCTAAGAGAGGCATGAGTAAGCCAATGCCTTCTCCTCAGAAAGCTCTTCTCCTGTCAAGTCCAACTTCTTCCTTGAGAACTCGTCAATTGGAAGTCCTGAACAAATTATTGGACAAATTAAACAATTATCAGATGCATTCACTCAAGTTAGAACAAGTGGTTGTTTTGAAAAAGTAGTGTAATTATTACAAAAACATCATTCAATATAGAAAAACAACAAAGCCTTTATTCAACTAAAGATGATTCGGCTCAGTTAATTACTAGAGTTTCATAAATGTTATCTGTCAAGAATAAACATTCTCGAAACTCTAACTGGCCCGTACTTTTAGTTGCATCGAAAGCATCATCCATAGAAGTGATTGTTAATTAAGTAAACATTGTTTCAGTACAAAAAACAACCGTGATGAAAAGTAAAAAATATGTATCCACGTTTAGATTCAATACACTATCATGTGACAAAAACTAACCTTGGACAATAGTCCATTCCCCATTGGCACAAGTGACAGGGAATGAATAGATCAGTCCAGCTGGAACATTGTACGAACCATCGGAATATACTCCCATTGACACCCAGGTGCCCTAAAATAGCAATGCAAAAATAAACAATTAGCTTAGCTGGAGACACATATAAAACCCGAATTAAAAATCAAACAAAATCCCAACCAACCTGAGGAGTTCCAAGAACCCAATCTCTAATATGGTCACAAGCAGCACTAGCAGCTGATAGTGCACTTGAAAGCTTTCTAGCCTTGATAATTGCAGCACCACGTTGTTGAACAGTTGTAATGAACTCTCCATTCAACCTTGAGTATGAAAATTTGCAGCAATGTTTCAATAAACACACAATCTTAAAAAAGAACTACCATAATTTACATTATTTGTAACATACCAGGCATCATCAGCAACAAGTTCACGGACTGATTTGTCCCCAGCTGGGGTTGTAACAGTTGCATGGTTAACATCGGGATACTGAGTGGATGAGTGATTACCCCAGATTATGACATTCTTCACTTCAGAAACCTGAACACCAAGTCTTTCAGAAATTTGCCCCAGGGCCCTGTTGTGATCCAATCTAGTCAAACAAGAAATGTTTTTCTCTGGTATTGATGGGGCGAATTCCTTCAAGATCAATGCATTGGTGTTTGCTGGGTTAGCAACAACCAGAACCTGCAGGGTAATGCAAAATCTTTTATAAATATTCCAATAAAACACAACTGAAAAAACATGTTTTTGAAAAAGATAACATGCAGTATACATTCCATGAATAGACAGTTAGGTTTTATTAAGATTGAATCACAAGAAACAAGAACTTCACCATATATACAGTACACTTGCACATACATGAACTAGGTGGAGTTTATTCCATAATGCATAGTTCATATAAAGTTTCGAATCTCCTAAAAGTGATCAAAGTTCAATAAGCAAGTACAAAAACTCAACATAATTACAGGGATACATATATAAAGTCATTGCAACTTCAAATATGTTAATGGGCACAAAAGCTGCTGCAAATAAGATCAGCATATCTGCTTATATTTCATTGGAATTGTGTGAAACCAACAAATTAACAGCTTTCAATTAGAAGACAAAATCAACATGCCCCAACAAAATACAAGTTTTGCCATAAAAAAAAAGCAAAACAGTTGAAATTTAATCAAATCTAATTAATAAGGACTGCACTGCACATTCAGATGAAAGGGATTACCTTGCAGTTGGCAGCGGCATGTTTTTCAAGGGCAGAAGCCTGAGACTTGTAAATCGAGACATTCTTAGACATCACATCTTTCCTCTCCATACCTTCTTTTCTTGGGAATCCACCAACCATCACGGCAATATTGACACCAGTGCATGCCTCAACCACATCAGTTGTTGCAACAACACCTGAAACAAAATAGTTCACACTATTGATTATATAAGCCACTAAAACAACCTATCTCATCTCTAAGATCGAGTTTCTATGTTGTTTAAGCAACGTTCAACAAGGGCGTGTCAAACCTTTAAGAAGAGGGAATGCAGCATCCACCAATTCCATTTTAACCCCGTTCAATGATTCTGCTGCTGGAGGAATATCAAGCATGTGGAGGATCACAGGCTGGTCAGGACCCAACATCACTCCTCTAGCAATCATAGGGACAAGAGCATATCCAATTTGTCCTACAATTGATAAAAGCACTTGATTAGGACATCAACATGATGAAATTGTAAGTTTTTAACGAAGTCTATAAATAACTTAAAACAACACATAGATCTTACTTAAATGAAATAAAAAAGAAAAAAGAAAAGAAGAGAGTACAGAAACACCATTTTCAAAACAAGAACAAAAAGTTCAATATACAAAACAAAAGAAAGTGCATCTCCAGAAAATAATTCAAATTGACTAAGGCTTGTATTTTCAGTTCAATTAAAGTGTACCATGACAACAGTTTTTCTTATACAACAGTGACAAACACACAATATAATCAACAGTTTCATTCTTGATCCTACCCATGAAAGTAATCTATGGTGCGCCGGATACGACGTGTCAGATACATGATACAAATCGAAAGTCTCGGTGCTTCTTAGACAGTAAGTCAACTTGCCACACAGAATATAACAGAATCAGATAATTCTCATACAATCACAGAAAAGAAACATACCGAGAAACCATAAGATGATAAAAGAGATGCAGATACTCAAAACTACACTAGTTTCAACTTTCACTCCCTAATGAAACATAAAACACATTCCCTTTCTTTATAACAGCATAAAAAAAAACCTTAACAAACAGTTATATTAGAATCACAAGCCAAACTTACAAATCAAATCAACGAAAACAAATCTACATAAAAAGGGATTACAACACATAGATATAAACCATCACCAAGGTTCATCACAGAAACAGATCTGAGCCACAAGCAGATCAAGATTCAAAAACAGCCAAAGACATTATTTTCATAGAGACACATAACTTAAGACCATCAAACCAATTCAAAACAACCATCAGAAAACAGATCTCGCATTGAAAACACAGAAGGGTAAAACTAAGCGATCGTGACGAATCCAAATGAACTGAAAGGTACAAAAAGAGATTCTTGATATTAGAGGATTACCTGCGGCCCCTGTGACAAGAACACGAACTGGGTCTTTGGCCATTTTGGAAGAAATGGAACAAATTGAAGGAATGAAGAGGGTTAAAGATATGAAGGAACACTGAAGGAGTGAGTGACGGAGTGAGGGTGGACTTGGGTATTTATTTGTGTGGAGATGGTTAGAACGAAGCAGAACGACGCCGCTTTGACTCTATATTTCTTCTAACGTAAAAGATGCAAATAATGTAGAGAAGTGTTACTATATTTTTATTTTTTTAGAAGAAAAACATTTTTATTAAAAAGAAAAAAAAACGTGAGTATATAAATTAATTAATTTATGTGTAAATTTGTTTATAAAATTTTATTGTATTAATTTTTTAAGGTTTAAATTAAAAAATAATCTATAATTTATAGAAAAATAATTTTTTTATTCTTTTTTCATAAATATTTTTAAATAAAACTAGGATAGTTCTACTAATTTAAAAATTATATAAATAAAATAGAAAATAAAATTAATATATTTAGTATAATTTATATCAACTTCGTCTAATATTGAATGTGTGAAAAGAAAAGATTAACAATCAAATAATAAAATTCAATTTATTTAAATTATCATATAACAAATTAAATTTATAAAGATAAATTACCTCAACGTTTTTACTTTTATAACAAATAGATCATGTTTTTCTAATAAATTTTCTTAGAAATAATTATATAAGAGAAAAAAAAATTAAGATGTCTGAGTCAAAAAATAAATATAACTAAGCAAGACAGAAATTATATATACATTAAGAAATTAAAATTATTTTAATAATGAAACTTTTATTATTATTCATAAAATAAATATAACTAAGCAAGACAGAAATTATATATCCATTAAGAAATTAAAATTATTTTAATAATGAAACTTTTATTATTATTCATAATACGTATAGAGAGAAAAGAAAAATATAATTATTTTAAGATGAAGTGGTTTTGTTTTTATTATATTTTAGTAAGTAGTTTTAAAATATGACACAAGCCGTGTAAAACTTGTGAAATGATGAATATAAGACGGAAAAGGAATATTCTGTGTAGATACTTAACAGAATGGTTAACAGAGGTTGAGTGGTCACGGAGCATCCGTTGAAGTGGGGTCCACGGCACATGTGTGGTCAGATGTGGACCTTAGTTTTTAGCTTTTTCAAAGGTTTAGAATCTCTTTCCTAACCTCATAAAATTACTTTTTTTTTTCCTTTTTAAAATTATCTGTAAATTATATACTGATATCCATTGACATTTGAACATAAGAGTGTAATCTGAATCTGATCATTTTAAATTATTTTTATGATGAAGAGTAAAACATTTTTTTATCAATTAAAATAATTTTTAATTTATTAAACTAATTACCATCATTGATTAATTTTGATAAATATTTGTTTCAAATTTTTCCCTTTCTCACGATTTTTCTTTTAATCCAAAAAATTATTTTAATCCATCTTTTAAAAGAAACACATCCAAAAAGTTAAAATTTGAATAATAATTAAATTTATATTTTATTTTATTTTTAATATTATAAAATATAATATTACTTTTTATCTAATAATATTTTGGATAAATACTCGATTCAATACGATAACTACTGATATATTTCATTTGTACTAAATAAGAGAAAAGAAGTTGTAGGTTTACTATAAAAACTTTAATTATATTAACGTTGTTCGAATTTTGTTAATGTTAAAATAATTCAACACATGTTTGAATTACAGTAATTGCCATTGTCACGTATATTCATTAAAAAGAAAATTAAAATTAAAATTCATTAATTTTTGTTTTAATAAATACATTTAATAATTATTAAAAACTAAATATGTGATTTAACCATTAACTAAGTTTCAACAAAATTAAAAGAATTAAAGTTTTTCACTAAGACTATAACTTCTTTCTTCATAGTAAGAACAAAATATAGTATAGTACAAGTTTTTCTAAAGAGATACTCTTATAAATTTTTGAGTTTGATAAAACTATATATTTTTGTTATGATCAAAACTAATAATCAGCTAATTATATTGATCAATATAATGACTAGACTATTATAACATTTTTAGATAAGATCATTTCATGACCAAAGTGTTTTTGAATTATAAACCAATCGTTAACTCATTATCTTCCAAAAGAATAATATTTCAGATAAAATAATTGATAGTAAATATATTATCTACCTAATTTATAATTAAAACATTGGTTTTAACCCATCAATACCTAATTTAGAATTGAAACTTTGAAGATAATATCGAATTACAAGTGTTTCATATCACGTAATTTAATTCTTAATTTATGAACTTACCAATGCACTTAAAGTTTTCACATCACTTAAAAATATTATCAATGATAACTTTTATAAACATGTTTCTCTTTGAACCCATCTATACATTATTAAAAACAAATAAATGTGTGACATGTCATGTGTTCTGAAGTATTAATAATTGACATGTAAATAACTAAATAATACTAATTCAATTATGGTAATAATACTTTTACAATTCAATGACTTAAAACTAGAGCAGTCAAAATGGGTCACAACTCAGCTCACCACGTTTCGGTCCGGGTTGGGTTTGAAAAAATTGAATTTTTTTAAGCGGGTCAGATTTCAACCCGATTCATTTAAACCCGGTTCATGCGGATTGAACCCGTAGTGGACCGGGTTGGCTCGCCAACTCACCTACCTAATTTTATTTTTTTTAATTTATTATTTTATTTATGAAACCCTAAAAAATAAAATACTCTCTTCACTCACTGTGTATACCAAAAAAGTAACCTCTGCTCTTAGAAATCACTCTCACGGAACTTGCTCTCTGTCACTCTCACTTATTCACTCAAATCCTTCTAGAAATAGGTTTTTTATATGTTTTTTGTGTTTTTTTTTTATGACAATTGGATTATGTTGTACTTTTTATTATTATTTTGAATTGTCTTCAGTTTAACATCATTTTTTGGGAGTGAAATTTGTTTAAATTTGAATATAGAAAGTTTGTAATTTGTTTATTTTAAAAAAATTGTAATTAAATGGACTAATGAACTAACCCATTTATCCACCAACCCGTGGTGGGTCGAGCCGGGTTCAAATTTTTCTGACTCGCTAATAAATGAGCTGGGTTGGGTTGATTCACTAAGTAACTAACTCATGATGGGCTGGGCCGGATCGAGTCAGGTTACCCGTTTTACAACTCTACTTAAAACGTTATAAAATATATTGCATGTACGTTTAACAATATGTGAAAAACATTATCATCGTATTTTTAAAAAATTATTTACATTTTTTTTCATGTTATTTTTCTCTCATTGTTTTTCCCTTAGATCTTCCCAATAGACTAATATTTCACCCTTAAGTAGTACTTTTTAATCATTGATGGGTCATTGCCTCTATTATGGATTCAATTTTATTGATGGACAACACAAGTGATATTATTGAAAGTCCTTTAGGCTCCATTTAATAAAGAAAAAAAATGGTATATAAAACAATTGGAAAGAGAAATAAATAAGAAGTAAAGTAAAAATTATTTTGTTAAAGAAAAATGAAAAAAAAAATATATAATATTATTACAATTTTATTTTTTTTGAGAAAATGGGCATCCAAAATAAAATAGAAAAAGTTACATCAATTTTGGATTACAGTAATCGATTATAACCTATATTTAACCCAAAATATGCTTCAATTATATAAGTGTGATGTCCTAATCGTAATATCTTTTTATTGGCATTATTTTTTATATATAAATAGCTTAGAGCTAATAAATATTTATATTCAATTACTTAAATCAAAGGTTGTCGTTGTAGTATAGTGGTAAGTATTTCCGCCTGTCACGCGGACGACCCGGGTTCGATCCCCGGCAACGGCGTATTTTTTGAATTTTTACAATTTCATGTTTTTTTTTTTCTTCTTTTGAATCATTGTCTACTTTTAGGGTTACATTGTATTTTATATTGCATCACACGAATACCAAACTGGTTAGCTTTATTTTATATGGGGATATTACTGAAATTATCCATAAAATTATTTATGATTACGTTTATGTATCTTCAATTATTTGCAGCAAAATTAACTATTGTTCGTGGTTTGATAGACAAATTCTTTTCCCAGATGTTAGTTCATCACATTATTAAAGTTGAGGCACTTTTCTAGCTTGTGAGCTGGATGAGTCAAAAAAATCACTATTTCATGAGAAAGCAAATCAAAATAATTGAAGTTAGAGAGAAAATGAATGCATGTGGACATTGGACAAGAACAAACAAATTGACAAGAAAAACCAGACAACATTAAAGCAAACGTTTTCACCACAAACACAAAGCTTAACAAAACTCTCAAATACATTGTATACACACTTCATTATCTGTCAGATTACAGAACAATGCACAATCCATCAGATGCTTATTTTCAACCAAAAGAAGAATGAATGCAAATTATGTTTACAAAATAAAAAGGATAAAGCCCCTCACAAACCCTACTTTCCTATACATCTTCACACAAACAACTACTTATATATAAGCAATTATGTGTTCACTTTGTTTCTCAATAGAATCCAAAATGAAATGAAAAAGAAACTATATATGTATCAAACCATCATGCTCCATGTATGTATACATCAATCTTATACTCTATATGTCAAATTAGAAATATAAAACAGTTGCTGAGATCAAATTTCTTTAGGCACTTCGTGCTAGCATCTCCTGGAATTCAAGCATTGATCTCTCTTTCTGAAGCCTCATATCTTCACGAAACTTGCTGATGAATTCTTCTGCCTTTTGATCAACATGTAGTTGTGGAGACTTAGCAACCACAACCTTCCATGCATCCTCTATAGTGTTCAATCCACTACTCTCACCGCTTTGATTCTGGCTGCGATGCTTATCAGTTAAACTTCTATTGACAGTAGTTTCACTGTGGTGATTCTGGTTGCTACACTCATAGGTCAAATTTCTCTTCAAAAGGGTGTGACTTTGGTTGTAACACTCACCAACCAAATTACCCTTTAAGATGGAACGCTCCTCTTTCTCTTTGCCTTTGCTTGTTTGCCCTTGTGCATGAGCACTTCTGTAGTTGGTGGCATGCATGGACACGGAATTAGGCTTGTCAAAGAGGTCATCTATGTGTATGGCTGCACAGTGCTTGTGTTGAACATGGTAGTAAGTAGTGGTACGAGGCCTTGTAGTGGTGAGTGAGCGATGAAGTTTAGAGTGTATGAGATGGCCAAGGGAGTGAAAAGCTGAGAGGAGGCGTTGAAGGGTGGTTTTGAAGGACTTGGGGATGTTGAGTTTGTGGAGTTTGTATTGGACTGTGTTGGAAAAGCTATTCCATGCCTTCTTTGCAGGTTGAAGCTTCTTACCTAGCCTCATGCGAGACATCACAAAGTGAAGGGTGTTTTTGGTCTGATGAGAGAAAGAGTACTTGGAAGGAAGGGAAGAACTCTTAGAAATGGTTCTCAATCTCATGAAGGAACCCTTTTATGCCCCATTTTTGTTTTTAAACAATAAATTAGTTCTACAAGTTGCTATACCATCTTTTTGGTGCCTCAAATTGGCACATTTTTGTCACAAGAATTACTCAATTGCCATTGCTTGTTTTCTGCATTATTTGTCAAAAATTGCAGTTGATGGCATGAATTGAAATAACATGAAATCTTGATCTTAAGGGTGTAATTATCACTCCTAGCTCAACACTTTCGGCAGAATTGACAGCATAGAAGCAACCTTGGGTGCTAAGTATAGTGAGAAAATGAGCAAAGGTATATTCTGTATAGAGACCAATATTATAGGTTTTCCCATGTGATGGCAGTTGCAACTTTTGAGTTGTATTGTGGGCTCCTTTTCTTTATTTCTAATGTAAAAGTCAGGTTGATCGCTGATCAGAACCCCGCTCCCCATTGCAGAAAAGGAAAAAGAATGACATGATCTTTGTTTCAGTTAGATTGCCACTGCCTTAAGTTTTGTTGAATTATAAATCTTTTTCCTATATTATGGTCATATCACTTTATTTTCAAGATTTCATAAAATCATTTTATCTACATTGAAGTCTAATCACCCTCTCTAATAATGTGAAGTTCAGTCTTCTTATAATCACTTCATCTTCAGATTTCTTAAAACCAGTTTATCTGCATTCTAAGTCTAATCACCCCACCTTCCTCTTTAATAATTTGAGTCTTATTTAAAATACACTAAAGTAATCATGAAGAATTTATGATAAAAATTTAGGATAAGTTGTAGTACTAACTTTTCCTCTATCTCAAACTATCAATGAAATGACCATTTTATAAACACATCTGCTTTCATTTTCCAAAGGAAGACATTGAGGATTTGAATGTCCCTGTTGAATAGACTAGACGACGGAAAATGGACTGGCACTGAAAGTTTACACCACTCTTTCCCCATTTGTTTTGGAAGCATTGTGATTAGGCCATGTTTGGCAGCCAATTAGAGAGGATAGTGATTTTTGACTCACCACAAAACATACCACCGTCCCCTCCACTTTGCTTAGAAAGAGATAACAAAACAGTACAGATTGGATGTTTTTTGCAATAGTATTATGGTATTGTTTAAATCATCTTCTTCATAAGTATTTATAGACAAAAAATAAAAAATAAAAAGAATTGAACTTATTCCATATGTTAAAATAACTTGTGTACATTTGGTTTTGGAAAAGTTGAATCACTAGTACAAAAATCATATTTTATGACGTACAAAAACTAACTATGACGTATATAGTTTTGTAAGTTATAAGAGGTCTACACATTCATTTTATAACGTAGCAAAAATTTACGTAACATGTATGGTTCATAACGACGTCTTAATTATATATCTCTTTAACATATATTTGGGGATGTTGTAACATGTATTTTATTGGATTTAATGTGATTTTTGTTCTTATATATCATTCAATTTAATTAATTTATTTTTACCTAATTTAGAATCTTCAATTTATACTTCAATTATTAATACATTAATTTAGTAAATTTTTACTACGTCATAAAATGAATGTGTAGACATATGATAACGTACAAAACTATGTACGTCATAGTTTGTTTTTTACGTCATAAAATATGATTTTTGTACTAGTGAATGAAAAATCTTCTCTAAGAGTTAAGTCATAACATGAAAAACTTGACTCGTTTTACATTTTTTTTTCTTTTGTAAGTGTTTGAAGAAATTTATTTAAATAGCCTTTTAATTTCTGTTAAAAACTGGAAACTCACATTATTTAACATATCAAATATTTCAGGATATTTAGTTTAATCATTTAACATATCCTTTTAGTAGTAGTAACATCAGCCTGAAACAAATATTTCAGGATATTTAGTTTAATCATTCACACTTGCTGCGACTGTTGAACCAAGAGTCTGCTACATCAAATTTAACAGAACATGAAGTATGGAATTATTAGTGTCATTCTTACTATTGTTTTGTAAAGTGTGGTTGCAGTACAGTTCATCATTCGTCTATTAATTGAATCTCTAGATTTGGTAGAGGAGCTAAATTACACATGTACCAATGTACAATACAAATGACAATGTGTTTGAAGGCCAAAAATACAAAAGCTAATAAAGGGATTTATAGAGGAAGAGTTACAGGGTAAGAGTGAAATCCAAATCATGTTAATCAAAAGTAAATTTTGCTACCTCTAAATCATACTACATATTCTATCCTCTATTCAAGGTCATATCAAGACTGCTGTAGATACTGACATGTTTTTTACAGTAATTAGCCTAATATAGTTTTTTTACAATTGAGAGACTGATGCTGCCTCTATTCTCTGAATCATTTCATCATAATATTGTATGTCCAGGTAAACCAGAGAAATATGTTTAGGAAGAAGGCAACGCCTCACTATTCTCTTCAGCATCTGTAGAGGTAACAGATGGTCCAGTAATTGCATTTTTTGTGGGTGGTGGTGGAATGTATTTACTATACACCTTATCTTTGTTTTGGTTCCACCATTCTTCTGCTTGCTGCTCATTGAATCTTCGTTTACTGCACCATCCTCCGCCAATGAAAACAGGAAAAGAGAAAACAGACAGAGATAATATTAAAGACAGGAATAATTCTCTCTCTTTCTCTCTCTCTATATATATAGTGTGTATATCAATATCAAGGAGTAACAAACGAAAAAAAAAGAAAGTTGAGAAGCTATCAATGCACATGACTACCTCCATAAGAGGTAATTTTTATCATATAGCATGAATGGTGGTCGGAATGGAAATAAAAGATCTTAAAAGATTTCATCATCTAGTTACCGTTTTAACCAAAAATATAAATTGTTACATGCAGTAGCCAGATTACGAAGCAGGATTTTTTATGAAACTGCTAAAAAGCGATCAACATATACAATGATAAACATAATCACAGAAAATATGTGGAAATTGGTTAGATAAGAAGTAATTCTTATACCTGAATCTAATTCGTTTGAAAACTTTGTAACCATTAGGTAGTACAACGAGGGTGACATAAACACCTGACTCAAATTGTTCAATGATTGATCTTTCTCCTTCTGTCAAATGTACATTGGAGTCCCTTAATCTTGAAATATTTCTTGAGTTTGGTGGACTCACTGCTGTACTAGATGTAGATGAGTTGCTGGTTTCTTCAAAAGTATTTTCTCCGTCTGGGGATGGAACAACCTCGGAAGTATCACCATTTCGCTCTTTCAGCTCCTGAGAGTTACTGTCCGAGGCAGGTACATCAGGTGCACTTTGTGGCTGAGACTCGAGGCTCGGTCGGGAGGAAGAAGGTTCCAAACGTTTTTCTTTATTAAGAAACTCTTCAGCTTGAGCATGCATGGTTCTCAAAGTCTCATTGTCAGGAATCTCAGATTGCAAAGTCTCAATCACTTCCCTCAACTAAATAAACCAAATGCAGAAGCAAGATCAGCTTGATACAAACTTCTCGAACAAGCAATAACGTCAAAGCAGATAAAATAAACCTAGGAGATAAATGTATTAAACCTTTTGCGTATGGTAAAATCAACTTTTGCATCTTAGCTTTTCAAAAGTTTTTGCAGCTAACTTCTTCAAAAATACCTATAGGCTATAAACTTATAAGGGGTATTTTGTACGTCAGGAATCAAATACTTATCTCAATTGAAAAGCTCTCATTAGCTAGAAGCTAATCTAAAGTATGATAAAGGTGTGTTTGGACAAGCTTCTCCAAATGATTTACAGGAGAAAAATATGAAGTATAAAATATAATTAACTTTTCCACAAGTCAAAATTAGTTCATATATAAGTTAAAAATAAAAATGTAGAAACATTATATGAGAAATTTTCTACGACTTAGCTTATGGGTAAGCTAATTTTAACTAATGGAGAAGTCTACTTCATATAGAATTATGATACCTTATCTGTCATGGACTTAATAAAATCCTTTGCTTCCCTAAACTTAGAAGATTCCTCTTCAATAACTTTCTGAAGCTCCTGAATCTTCATTTCTTGTGTTTCACTCTTCTGCTTCAAACTTTTATTCTATTCAAGAAAAGAATTATACACAAATTATATTAATTGGCACAAGTCCTGGTTGGAGAATAAAGAACATAATTAATAGATATAAAGAGGTATAAACTATGAAATGTACTTTGTTTTGCAATTTTGAGACTTCTTGAGTCATATGATCACTTTTCTTTTTTAAATTATCAATAAGGCTTCTTGAAAATCCAGGGGAGGTAGAACGAGGTGGGCTTGGTGGTCTTCTTTTAGCATATGGTGACATAGGTCTCATTGGTGAAGGTGGAGGTTGAGTATGACTTGACTGAATAAGAGGCTTGAAAAAATTCTGTGCAGAACTCAGCGAAATTGGAAATGCGACATCTTTCAATTGCAAAGATATAGGAATTTGAGCTGCTCTGACCATGGAAGAAGTCTCATCTATATTTCCATGCTTAGTAGTCCTAATCTCAAGGTATTTTATGGGTTCTGTGATGGGAGGCAAGAGAATTCTGGAAGACTTCACCTCTCCCCGCTCAAATTTTTCCCTTCCATACGAGGAAGGACGACTAATTTCTTTATTTAAGTTTGAAGCACTATCAGCACCTTTTAGCTTAGCATAACAAGCATCACACACACGATGTGGTTTGCTAGGTGTCGGAGCCAATGCTGCTCTAGAAGCCTTTTTTGAACTACAAGGATGGCAAAACACCAATCCACAATTATAGCAATTATGCCTTTTCCGGGTAAAACCAAATGGTTGTCGACAATCAGAGCAAACAGATTGGTCAACTCCAGAAAGCCATTTATGTAAGCATATACAACATGTAAAGGTAGAGCCACATGCGATATTCCTAACATGCCTGTCTTTCAAGGCTTCTACCAAGGTTGGAGTTTTCTGGTTATCTGTGTCTCCATGTCCTAGTCTTCCATTGGCACCTCTACCCCAAGTATATAGTTCACTTCTTGAAGTCAATACAGCAACATGATTTGCTCCGCATGCTATTTCCTCCACGAACTCACCTACCAACTTATCTCGGACTAGAATTGGGACTTTTCCATCAGAATTTGGATTTCCTAGTTGACCATATGCTGTGCCTCCCATTGTAAAAACATGACCAGATACAGTGAGTGCAACAGTCATAGTGTACCCACATGCAATCTGGTTAAAGCTATAATCAGAAAGGGCGGCTACACAAGTTGGTTGAAGGTAACTTTCCTTGTTAACATGACCCAAACGATACTGATCACCATCACCCCATGTGAAGATCTTCTTGGATGAAGGGTTTGAACCAGAAGGATCCATAATCTCTATAATAGCAGCTGAATGCCACACTCCACATGCAACTTTAATAGCCTTTTGTCCACTCAATAATTGTACCTGCTTTGGATATGATACACACTCTCGATCTCCATGACCTAATACACCAAATCTTCCATCACCAAAGGTAAACAATTTCCCAAGGGTGGTTGCTAATGCTGAATGCCATGCGCCACATGCTACGGATACAACCTGATGTCCATCTAAAGTGCCACTCACCCTCTTTGGTATGCAGTAGCTAACATCACTGCCATGACCAAGAAGTCCTGCACTATTTGTAGCATCACCCCAGGTGAACAAGTCACCAGATACAGACACGGCACATGAATGATATTCACCACATGCAACTAAAGACATGTTGGTAATTGCTAGGGACTCTACAAGATGAGGTCGACCAAAATCTTTTTCAAAGCCATGGCCAAGTCTTCCACCAGAGTCCTCTCCCCATGTAAAAAGCTCACCTTGCCTTGTAACTAATGCAATATGACGTACACCGGGGCCAATCTGATTGACATCAAGAACAACATCAGATTCTAATGCCTTAGGAGTCAACACATCAATCTTACCAGAAGCTTGGATCCCGGATCCATCAGATGAATTGCCATCTCCCCAAACCTCTCCCCATATGAAAACATCACCAAGAGATTCTATGTCATCTACTCCTGATCCTACACTACTTGAGTGGCTAATACTTGATATACTAACACGAGAACCATCTCCGATACTTGTCCTCTGTGCCATATTTGTATCCGATCTGGACCAAGATGATGTAGATTCATGAGATGCCGATTCAAAAGAAAACCTGCTACGGCTAATGCTTGATGCGAACTCTAGTGTTCCAGCAACAAAGTCAACACGATCCTGCAAAGAGAGTCAAAAGAATTACTTTACCTAAATGCTCTAAAAACATAGATATTAGAAACAATACACACACATATGCACACACATATATATACATAATACATGTGTGTGTGCGTGTGCACCCGTGCAAAACAACTTGAGCTTTAACAAGAATTCTCAAGGTTTCCGTGACCAAGTAGTTAAAAATTTGATATTTGTATCCACGACCAACTTAGATTTTAATCTTTGAGAAATTGGAGGAATATATAGGAAGTAGCAACTGTGTAACCTATAAACTAAGATAAGTTGAAAACAAACTGTCATTCAAACAATTTCTTTTAACTCACATTGCTTAAATCACTTATTCCACGCTTAATACGCTCTCCAGAGGAAATTAATGCTTTAAGGCATGAAAACCATATCTCTACCTCTGCTTGGTCCTTGCAGATCTAAGGATATGAAAAGGGGAAGCAACAGATTCAAAATTTATACGAAATTGAAAATTTTAAATTTAAAATGACTGTTTTTTCAAACCAGATCAAGTGATCTTTCCCCCTTCTTGTAAATCAGTGAAAATGACAGATAATCCTTTTCAGGACGCAAGTATCTTCTAAAGACAGCCTGCAGTTAAAAGGAAACCCAAGATATCTTTATCAGAGTGCTAACATAACCATGAAATTAGCCTCCAAAGACCAAACATATAACTCACTGTTCTCTGTCCTGGGATGATGTGTGAAACAGCAGCTAACTTTAGATTCTTTTCCTTTCCATGAGAAATCCAAATCAGCTTTGTTTCATCCTGCTAATGCTACTAAATATGAAATCTTTCATGAAGAGATATGAAATTCAATATGTAAATAATAAGCATGTACCATTATTTGCACAGTATACTGAATTTTCTTCAGCACACATACTCACCAATGAGAGTCTGAACAAACAAAATTTCGGCTTCCCTTTCCGACTATACTTTACTAACTGCGTGCCCTTTTTTAATGTAATGAACCCCTTCATAAAGAAACAACACAAAAATTAAATTAAGTGGAGCACCGAAGTGTTTAGGTAGTAGCAAAAGAGAGAAGCAATGCCACACCAAAAATAGAAACCCTGGCAATGTTATAACACTAAGCAACATAATCTCAAGAGAATCATATCAAAGTGATAATTCCTATTCCAGAAAAAAAAAAGATAAAAAGACTCCTTAGTGTTTTCCCCATTTAGATAAAGTGATTTTGAAATGAAGCAAACTATAAGCTTTTGAGGCATGTCTTATTTCAACTACACCGTAACAAAAGATTCCTCAATTTCGATTTTTCTTTTCATGATAACAACTTCAAAAATGAGTACTCACTTCAAACAAACAAGCATACCCATGCCTAATGTGAGAAATTAAAAGAAAAGTTCTAATATTTTTCTGTTACAAACCTAACCAAACCAAATATTCTTTTAAATTTTTCAGATAAAAGCTTTTGGTGGTGAAACTAACTTGCTCGAGACGCTCAGAACTTCCAAATATAGAAAGATCTGCCATTCCATCTGAGAGAAATTGTAAGGAAACCACAGAAGAGGACAAAGCTCAAGCATCATGCTTTCTACTTAGGCCTCTCATCAAAGTCTCCGAAAACCTCAAGCTGAAAATTTCCCCCCAGAATTTGGACAATGTTAAGGAAAATGAAGAATAAGAACCTCAAACTCATATATGGCAGCAGTGGCTGCGCATGACATTTACTATAGAATCAGAATCAGAGAATGACCCAGGTGACGATTAATCATGTCACTGCCAAAAAGATTGAAAATTTGCAAAAGGGGGTTGAAAGTTGCATCAACATGTGTGTGATCAGTTTCTGAGCAAGATTGGATTGAGCAGTTGAGAGAGATGCGAAAGTTACGTAAAAGGAAAGGGAATGAGATATTGGCGCCCTTTTGAAACTGCTTCCATGTTCCCCAACTAATGACATGTTTGGTTTTCAGTTCAAAATTTACTTTTAAAACTGAAAAGAAAAAAAGCTAATTTTGGGCTAATAGCGTTTATATAATGTTATTTTAATAGTTAAACCATTTATAAAATAACTTGAGAAATATTTGACTTTATTGATTTTAAATTTTATTTTCATTTAAGACAAAATATTATATTGAAGTAAATTTCGAAAAAGAAATCAATTAAAATAAATTTTTTCATTTTTTTTGTAAATGAATTAAATTTAGTTTTGTAGTTTTTTAGATTTTATAATTAATTTTAGTTTTTAAATAAAAAGTATTGCTATTTAATAATTTTATGTAACGCGTACTTAGATATGTCATAATGTCACCTATGCTATTTGAAAATAGTTGTTGGGTTAATTTGTTTGACACATTCAACCTTACAATTTAACCGTGGATGAATTATTTAAAATTGAAGAGTCATAATCAATTAAAGACTTCCATCATTTACCAAAAAAATGTGAAACTCTTATTTTTAATTTTAAATTATAAAAAACATTTAAACTTTGATCATTCGAAGAATTCTATATATTCAATCGATCCAAATTTAAAGCAGAGTAAGTTCACTTTTTGCATAGTATATTGCATGGGACTCTTTGATCCATTTATGTAATTCAAAATGCCATGACCCCTCCAAATTTATTGATGTAAATTACATTAGGTAGTTTTTTTATCTTTTTTATAATGCATATTATTTAATCTTAATAAACAATCAAGCATAAAATTAAATATAATAAAGATTAAAAATACTTATAAAGATATTCTTTTGAAAATTTTAAATAAACTTACATTAAACATTATTATGATCTTTAACATTTCAATTAATACTCCAAAACTAATTCCCTTTTAAAAATTCAAACAAATAAACCTTTGTGTATGTATTAGAACATGTTAGTTTAACTACCTTACCAATAACTGTTGATAGTGTAAAATTCTTTACACAATGCATAGCCATTAATGTCTTGAACAAAACCACCCAATAACTTACTAGAGTCTTAAATTGTAAGGCCTGATAACATTTATGTAACTGAGGGAAGGAATACATCGGTTTTTATAAGTCCTAGTTTCAATGTATTGATTCAATATGCACTCTAGTTTTAATCATGACAAAAAGAATAGAGAAGAGAGGAATGGAGGAATATGTTGAATCAATGGTGAACTCGAGAGGTATAATGATCAAAAAATTGCAGGATCTTTGTATCTCTTGAAGATATCTTCAATATCTGCCATGACTGCTGCTGGTAAGGGTCTCTCAGTTGTTGTAAAAGCATCAATGTCCTCTTTTAGCTGGTCCACAGAGGTTGCACCAATAATTGAACTAGTCATGAATGGACGATCTCTTGCAAATCCAAGTGCAAGCTGAACAGGAGTTAGACCATGCTTTTTCGCTAACTCAAGATATTTTATAGTAGCTTCCTGAAATCCAGCAACAAAAATAGGTAGGTTCTTCAGTATTGTCACCATATTTTAGAACTTAGTCTTAAGACTATATGGATAAATTTTTCTGCAAACAATTATAGAAGAAAATGAAAAGATAATATGAATTAAATTTCTCATATAAGATCAAATACAATACATGTATGAACTTCAACAAAAGTTCTCTTATTTGGCTTTTCCAAAACTTCTGTGCATTAATTGATTTTTTAACTCACTGGTTCAATTTAGTTCATTTTCTCTTCTTTTCTGCTTTTACATCTATTTGCAGAGAATTTTACACAAACAGAACTAAAGTTCAAATACAAGAACTAGATGGTGTACCCTTGCCACTGATTTGTTATATCTTTCCATGTAACCGGGAAAGAGGTTCAACCTTCCTCTTTTTGAAGCTTCAGAGTTTATATCTATATATTTTCCTGTGAGTGATCCACCTCCAAGTGGGGAATAGGAGAGTAAGCCAATATTCCAATTCTTTGGATGACAAACTTCCACAAGATCAACTGCAAAAAAATAAAATAAAAATTAAAGGAATACAGAATTTAAAGAAGCTTACAAAAGGGAAAAAGTACAATCCCCCCGTCCAACTTTGAGTCATATATGCACTTTGATCCTCAAATCATGTCACCAATTTTTATTGCAAAGATTCAAGTTATCCCTTTCATCTTAGGTTCAAGTGCACTTAGGACTCGAGTTTGACAAATTTGACCACTTCTGTCAATAAAATTGGACGGAATGCCTAAAAGACTTTAAAAAACTTAAAAGCAAGAGTGAGTGCAACTTTTGTCTCTTTCGGACTCTTCACGAATAACAATGCATAAGGCGCTATGTGATTTGTAATGATCAGCGCAACTATTTGACAAAAATATTTATCAAGGCTACAGGAGGAGGAGCAGCAGCTTTGCAACACTAAGTCATATGAACGAGACTTTATTAGATAACTTTTCTGAATACTTGTACAAGGAAAAATCAAATGTGTTATTTCGTAAGATAAAATTAACTTTATTTTGCATAAACTCTACTATATTAGTTTCTCTAAAAGACGATTTCTAACTTGTATAAAAACTAATCTTAAAGAAAGTGAAATTTAAGTGTAATTCAACCTTAAACAAGTTTGGTAAGGTGAGATCTACAACACTCACCGATGTAATACTATTATTTGGCTATATCTGCTGTCGACGTAGAATTCCCAAGAAACTTCCTCAATTCCAACACTTAACATCTTGAATGTGAACCATGATGGGATCTGATAAAGGTGTGACGCGCAACAAACTTGGCTAAAATAAGATCTATACTATTTTAAGAAAATGGAATTTAATCTTAACTCAACCTCAAAAACAAGACTAGCTTAGTAAGATAAGACCCATCAATATATTATTTTTTGCCATATCTTTAATCAATATTGGATCTCCAACACTTATTACTTATTTTAGTTTAGGTGAATGTTTATTTGATTTGCTTTTTTTTTTTTCTTCTAAATGCTTTTGCTGAGAAAATTATCCATACAAGCCTTTGGCGAATGTCACAATCTCACCTTCAAAAAGACATCTCGCAAGCAAGCTATAGCTGTTTTGGATACTGACAATCTTTGGAAGGCCTTCAAATTTAGCTGCGTGGACGAACTCCATCACTCCATAAGAAGTCTCATTTGAAACACCTATGTAGCGTACCTATGATGCACACAGAAATCTCAAGAAACTGAATCCCGATCTCATGCACAAGAGAAGAAACATGACATTGTAATCAGAATATTAAAATTTCACGTTACAATTAGCACGAATTTCTTGGAAAAGTAAGCAGATGAGACAGTGAATCCTAGTTCGATTGAACAAGAAGGTGATGGGTTCAAGCTTCCAACCAAGAGACATACAATTGTCTGTTTTTATTTACAGGCTTGTAATAGGATGAGACATTGGCCAAATAACATAGCAAATTAGCCTACGAAAAGGGTATGGCCATTTCACCCCTCTCGTCTAATCAAAACTTTTGAGAGTCAAACTATTCTTTCTGCCATACCTCAACTTCATTTTCTCCGTAAAAAGTAACACGAAAATTAAGCAAAGAAAGATACAACTTACAAGCAAATATCAAAAATTTCACTTGGAATAAATATTTTTAGCAAATAAAAGAAGTGCTAAGCTTCTCCAAGCCCAAACCAGTAGAAATCATTAGAAATCCTTACACACCAGGAAAGCTGAAGAATAAAGTTAATTGATAGACATCAGTCACCTTTCCTTCATTGATAAGTTCTTGGAAGGCTTGCAACTGCTCAACAAATGGCACACTGGGTCTCCATTTTGAAGGATCATAAGTAAATTCACCAAATAGTGCAACATATCGATCTGGCCTATAATGAAGCAGCACACCGTATGTTCAAAAATCAATAGTTCAAAACCTTTTAGCTTTCAGTTTCAAGATGCAAGTAGGAGAATGCTTGCAACTTAATTTGTTTATATGATATATCACGTAAATATACAAACGCATAAAACTCCTGTCAATACTGATAATAAAGGTCACATTCTAGATGAAGTTGTTGTAGTAAAAACTAATACAAGTCTGATCCTATATCACTACTAATTTACAAAGATTCCTAAAACAATAAGAATCATTTTTAACAATGAAAAATATAAACAAGTTTCCCACGGATTTACACAAGTTCAAATTACATGCACAACTATAATGTAACGAAAAAGATAAGTGAGCCACAGATGTTCACGTTGTGTAAACTCACCAGTGAATTTGCAGCAAATCAATATAGTCAGTGCCAAGGCGCTTAAGGCTTTTTTCCACACTTTCTCTGATATTTTCGGCATCAACCCGCAAAACCTTTGCATTCTCACGCACGTAACTCGACCTCTCAGAATAACCACATACTTTTGTAGCCAAAATAATCTATTCACAGAGATATTTCACAAATGGTTTCAAATTCTTAAGAGTGGACTCAGCAAAATCCATCCAAAACAGTTGAAAGCCAATTCTCAGAGTCAGTCCATCATCATATATAGCAAAATTATGAGGCACTGATACGATAAGTGTATTAGATACTATGCTAATAACAAGATAGGATAGATACAATGACAGAAATGGATTGAAAAATATATAAAATTTCTTAAAACATAATAGATATACAATTGCAATCACACGGATCTAAATTAAAATCATATTTGTTAGACATTATTGTTTAAATAAAAGATTATAAACTTTTGTCAGTCATAAAATTATCAGCACTTCATCAATGGATAATGTATTTTAGAGCGTCGGATACAAATATGTGATATAGATTGAATATCACGGCATCATAGTGGCAAATCGAGCAAAAGTAAAATTCGTTTCAATGAGCATTTTTTCTCAATGCAAAACCGACTAACCAAAGGCTTCGTACGCTTACAAACAAGACACTCTAACTTTAGTAGCACTATTTCACATTGAAAGCAATCATGAAATATTACTCTGAACTTTTAACAGACCCTGTCTCCAAAACTCATAGAAAAGCAGCATAGACAGTTGAAAAATGAGCATTCAATACCTTGTCACGAGGTTGAGACTTGAGCCAACTACCAATATAGAGATCAGTTCTTCCTTGTGTCTCTTTCTTCATTGGAATTGGGTACTGCAATCAAATACCACCGGCTCATTATGAAATGGCAATGATAATGATTGGGTCCTTTTGCAATCAAATAGTGAATCTTGCATAATATCAAAACATCATATCATATTTGAAAAATACTAAATTAACTAACTATATAGAGAGATAGACCGTGAGAGATGGGAAGAGTTAATCAGGGTCATAGAATCATAAATCATAGTCCAAATTATTTTACTCTTAATCATCCATATGATTGTAAAAAAAATTACTTAAGTAGTCCTAAAATTCCATGTTAAGTAATCCTTCAAATATCAAAAAATCCTTAAAATTTGTTGCAAAGTCTCTTTAGTAGTTTTCATCTCTAGCTTGCCTTAATTGTGAACTCTTTGGAATTGTCTTAATTCTGACATGAATTAGAGATGACTTAATTGAAGTTTATTGAGCTTGGCCAATCTCATTCTACAAACTAATTTTGTAAAGTTGAGTGGGTTGAGAGGTCAAATTCTAAGAAAAATTATCTCTGTAATCCATCAATCATAGTTTGGTTTCCTTAAGTTTCTAACATTTCCTCTCTAAACAATCCATTCGATCATATCTTCTACGTTAGTTGATTTCTTCAACACTGTCATAAACCATCTCAAAGGGGGGAAATCAATTAAATGGAAATAAATTACAAAAAAAAAATTGAAACACTTCAGCAACATCTAAACACACATGGCAAATACAGATAAAGATTGGAAGAACAAATCTTACAGCCTCGGCAGTATCGAGAGCGTTAATGCCGCGGTCAAACGCGTAATTAAGAATGTCGTGAGCTTCTTTCTCCGTGTTCTGCTCCCCAAAGGTCATCTGAAATCAACAACGTCGTACCAACCAAAATGAAAACAAACGAAGGAATAACAATGTCGTTCCTTTTTTCTTTAATGTACGAGAAAATATGACTTACAGTACCAAGAGTGATTTCGCTGATGTTGAGGTCGGAGTCTCCTAGCTTCCTATACTGCAACGGCTGGTTGTTGAGGGCACAAAACAGAGGCCAAACACTTGCACTGCTCTTCTTCTTAGTGTTTCTTGGAAGGGTGAAAGAGCGAAGAAGGGGCAATGGTGATTTGAGAGGGTGACAAAGAGAGTGGTTTTGACATGATGAAGAAGAAGAAGCAGCAGCAATGAAGGAATTGAGAGAGGCCATGTCTGAGCTTATCCTTTGCACAGACTCTGCTCACTGTAGAAGTGCAGCAGAGACGAACATAAATCACCACAAAGATATCTTCATTTCTACAGAAGTAGGTGGGTCCACACCGCTTAAATATTTTTTTCTTTAACTTCTTAATTTTATAGTAAGCTTAATTACACTCTGAATTGTGTCATTGTGTGATTTGTTTCGTTTCTAAAAAGTTTTAATATTATTTTTAAATTTATATTTAAAAAGTTATCGATATTAAAACAATAACAATACTTTGACACGCCAAATAAAATCTACATTCAAATGACACGGTTTGGGTCCCACATCAATGAATCTTCATTAAGGGTAATATTGGGAGAAAAAAAGCAAGATTTTTTATTCTTCTTTCCATAATAACTAAGCTTTCTTGTATTTTCTTTTCTTCTTCTTTCTCACTTCGAAAGCCCTCCCCTTTATGTCTTTCTCTCATCCATTGAGCCGAAACTCATATTCTTCTATCCATAGTTACAAGCCTTCTTCTATTTTTGTTTCTCTTATTGTTCGATTGTGGATGTTGGTGATTTATTTATAATTATGGGTGTTTATCATTTTGTTGGATTTAGGGTTT
Organism: Vigna radiata var. radiata; assembly: GCF_000741045.1. Lineage (NCBI taxonomy): Eukaryota > Viridiplantae > Streptophyta > Magnoliopsida > Fabales > Fabaceae > Vigna > Vigna radiata. The sequence continues at coordinate 832,695 of NC_028358.1, read as the reverse complement.
TCTAATTTTTGTTGGATTGTGGCTGTATATGGTTCATTGTTCATGTCTTTAGAAACAAATTTCCTGCTTCCACTTTTATCGGTCCTTATTCAGTGTCATTTATATTTTTCGTTGTTATTTGGATATTTTGGAGCGACCTACATTCCATGGCTCCAGATTTGTTTTAACAAAGTAAGTATTAGTATTCGAAATGTATTATGTTGTTTTGATGTAAAAGAGAAAAAAAAAACTTGACAATAAGGTGCAGTAACTGGTTTTTCCTTCAACATTATGTGGTTAGTTATTAAGTTGGTTCTGTACAACTCAAGAAATGCTTAATATGGATATAAGGGGTCAAAGGTTCTGAATTTTTGGACTATGATCACTGTATAAAATTCTCCAAGTCTGTCAATCAAAGATTGTGAAGTCCAAAAATTGTTAAAAACTTGACAAGTGTAATAAGGAGAGGTTATTGGAATTCTGTGATGTGCTTGACATAATAGTTATGCTATATATGACTATTCTTTCACCTATTTTTTATGCTTGCTTCACTGTTTATGTGACTAGAAAAGTGTTGTCAGTTTAAATCAATTTCTATGTTAAACTGGAGTGTGATTCTCGCTTTAACGTGATTAATTTAAATGTTCATGATGATGATGATGATTTTCTTTGAAGGTCCAATTCTATTCTCTGACCGAGGATCTGATGCAACTAATCACACTATAATCTTGGAGCTTGAATCGCAAGCTTAGAAGATGACAAATACTTGCCTTCCACCTGACACATCAGAGGACAATGATTCCTAGAATTTGAATTATTGAGAAACCACACCATCCTACTTTATTTGCCATTTCCAAGTCTAGCACACTTTCATTTGTGGAAGCCTAAAATAAAAGTTTTCAAGTGTTGGTATCATTGAGAAAATAACACTTCAAAGAAGATTATCAGAGACATCGAACTCTTTAAAGTATATATGGAGGCTCCATTGAAGTTTAATTTTCTTATGAGTAGGAAATTTTCAACTGATATTTTATTTAACTCTCTCCTGTAAAATAGTGGGGAAGAAGTAAAGAAGAACTATTCTTAGCAAAAGGCTAGAAAATGTTGTAAGGTATGAGAAAACAACTGATAGTATCATAACTTTGTGTTTTGCCATTTTGGCACAGGTAGTCTTGGTTCCAGGGAGTGCATGTGGAGATGATTCTTTGTTCCGCATTTGTTATGCAGAATCCCTTACTATCCTACATGCAGATGTAGAAAGAATAAACAAGGAAATTGTAATGGGATGTTCCCAAGTATTAGACATTTAAACAGTGTTACTGTGATCAAAATAGCAAGTTATGTTCATTGAAATATAGTACTTCATTAGGTGATTTATGAGTTACTGTTATCTAATCCAAGCTTGTACTTAAAGTAAGTAGTTTCAATCACTGTAATTTTCTTTTTATTAGCTTAGCATTTACTATGAAAGGGAAAAATGTATTGTTATTATATAACTTAGAGTTATAACGAAAAGTGAATAATTAAAAGTAAGAGGAATAAGTTAACATTCAACCGCTTCTAAAACGGTAATGAAAGAGAATCACAAAGAACATTCTTAAAAGTAAATATAAAATAATGGCAATTCATTTAACCTTGTGCTTCATCATAGATAAATAAAAACTAAAAAAGTTTTGAGTCAATGCTGTAAAACACTTGATTTTTTCCTACAGTAAGTGGTAATTCCTTTCAAAATTTGTAGTTGGTTGTGACAGACATTTTGTACAACAATAAATTGATCAACTTGATTTCAATTGCTTTGATATCAAAAGTTTAGTAAGCACTTTATGTGCATCACGTGATGTGGTTATTTGTAGAAAATGTTTTGTAAAAGAATAAAAGTGGTTTAATTCAATATCAATCATCACATTTCTTTGGTGTAGTAAGTGGTTATCTACATAGTCTTATGTGGTTATTTCTGATAGAGGTTTTATACAACAATAAAAGTGGTTTAATTCAATATCAATCATCACATTTCTTAGGTGCAGTAAGTGGTTATCTACTAAGTCCTATGTGGTTATTTCTGAAAGAGGTTTTGTACAACAATAAAAGTGGTTTAATTTAATATTCATCATCACATTTCTTAGGTGCAATAAGTGATTATCTACTAAGTCCTATGTGGTTATTTCTGAGAGAGGTTTTATACAACAATAAAAATGGTTTAATTCAATATCAATCATCACATTTCTTAGGTGTAGTAAGTGGTTATCTACTAAGTCCTATGTGGTTATTTTTGATAGAGGTTTTGTACAACAATAAAAGTGGTTTAATTTAATATCCATCATCACATTTCTTAGGTGCAATAAGTGGTTATCTACTAAGTTCTATGTGGTTATTTCTGATAGAGGTTTTGTACAACAATAAAAATGGTTTAATTCAATATCAATCATCACATTTCTTAGGTGTAGTAAGTGGTCATCTACTAAGTCCTATGTGGTTATTTCTGAAAGAGGTTTTGTACAACAATAATAAAAGTGGTTTAATTCAATATCAATCATCACATTTCTCAGGTGCAATAAGTGGTTATCTACTAAGTCCTATGTGGTTGTTTCTGATAGAGGTTTTGTACAACAATAAAAGTGGTTTAATTCAATATCAATCATCATATTTCTTAGGTGCAGTATGTGGTTATCTACTAAGTCCTATGTGGTTATTTGTGAAAGAGGTTTTGAACAAGAATAAAGGTGGTTTAATTTAATATCAATCATCACATTTCTTTGGTGCAGTAAATGGTTATTTATCAAGTCTTATATGGTTATTTCTGAAAAAGGTTTTGTACAAGTTGTTTAATTCAATATCAATAAGTTCAATACTAATGATCACATTTCTTTGATAAAGTAGGTGGTTATATAATAAGTGTTACGTGACTTTTTACTAAATTGCTTATGAACAATTTTCTTATGATTTGTTAAGATACGTTTCAACAAATTCATTGTTGCACTAAGTGGTTATCTACTCATTCCTATGTGGTTATTTCTGAAAAGAGTTCTGTACAACAATAAAAGTGGTTAAATTCAATATCCATCATCATATTTCTTTGTTGCAGTAAATGGTTATATAGTAAATGTTATGTGATTTTTTACTCAATTTCTTTGGTACAATAAGTGATTATATCAAGTTCATCCATGAACCATCACCTTCTCCAGTAAATGTAGAGACTACTATATGGTTGACATCCTATAACCAAACTTATATTTTAAACCATGAAACATTTTATATTGAATCATAAGATTCATAAACATTAAATAGTACAACATATTCTTCATTGCACAAAGTAAACAACCTGAAAACCAATGAAAACCAATAACAAAAATTGAATCTTAATCAATCATATTTCATGGACATCGTGTTCAATATGTACATCAATCAAGTCATATTGACCTTCTATTACAACTTCTTCCCCTTCTTCAGGGTATTCAACTTGTTCATGTTCTCCTATTTCATGACTTCATCATTGCCTATAACATCCCACATTTCTTCATTATTGTACTTTGATGAACATTTTCTTTGTGTAATACCCACTTACAAACCATCTGTTGTCGCAAAAGTTGTAATTGTTCCTGCAATAACATTATTGTTATTAAATATTCCAATGAAAAACCTCTTATCATAAACCACTTAGGATAGGTATTGATATCACCTCAGAATATGAATTTGAGTTTAACTCAATCCCTTAAACCCGGGTTACAAGCAAGAGCTGCCCTTTACTTACATAAACCTTTTCAACCTTTTCTATAATCAAAATGGGACTTGAGTTTCCTCAATATTAAATAAGATCACAAGGTTAGTTATTAAGTGGTCAACTATTACCTTTGTTGTGATATCATCAGAACATGAGGCCAGTAATGAACCAGTGGGATCCCATTTGACACAATTAACTTCACCCTGAAAATGTAGTAAGGTCATTAGCATATGTGATTTAAAGAAATATCTCAGGCTATTCCTTTATGAACACTCCACAGATAAAATTCGGTAATAAATAAAAAACATATTTTACAATACACACAAACAAATATTTTTAAGTTGTGAAGAATGCAGGGGATGAATCCTTCCTCACAATACACGCTTATAGCATAGTTGCAAAAATAAGAACTCGTGTACAAACCTGATGTCCTGCAAAAGTCTTTATTAGGGCAGGTTTCACCAATTTTGCAAACATATATCATATTGTCGGTGGAACTAGTGGCAAAAGACACATTGTTGCCCGAATCAACATCAAGTGTGGGACCTAAACATCATATCAATCCTGAATTAAACAATCATTCATAAATATGGTAGAGAAAACTCTAACTAAAAGCTCTTTTTATAGAATTTTCCCTTCATTGCACATTCACACCTGAATGAAATTAGAATTTTTGTTTTCATTCCTCTACTTTCACATCCCACACAATTGCAGTTTGATCACAACTTCTAGTGAGGAGATAATCGCATTTCTTATTCCACTTTAGGGAGAATATTGGTCCCTTGTGTTTGCTTAACGTACTCAGTTCACCTAATCATAGATAGCAAGAATCAAAACACCTAAAGAAAATTGAAATACACCCAGAGTCTATTTAAATAAATCAGAAGTAGAATTCAATGTTTTTCCAAATAGGATGAATGCAATTATAAAAATCCATAGAGGATTCTCTGGGAAAGACAGTTGGAAGACACATTAAAAGATATTTGCATATTCAGACATGGACAAACTATTAAGTTGTAAGACAAAAGCATGATATCCTTATCACTCAAATCAATCCGTTTGGCATTTATTAAAACAATTCTGTGAAATAAAAAACATTACATACGATTCATGTTCCTCTGCAATCATTTTGGATAGGGAAAATAACAATTGTTTCACCAAGCAACCCACACTGCCATTAGAGATATTGTTATAGAATATATAGTCAACTATATTTTAATTAGTTTAGAATAATCAATTTCTAGTTACTAAGAAAGGGATAGTATTCTGTGAGCTATCAGCTTAGATTACTCTCCAATATAATGTAATAAATAACTAGTTAATCTCCAAGGCAACTTCTAGTTCTTTTATCTCGTCAATTAAAATTCCTTAAAAGAGAATATAAGGATACAAAAGAATGACCTATCATTAGTAGTCCAAATTCTTGCTTGCCCATCATATGAACCAGTTGTAAGAAGAGTCCCCTCCCCCTATAAATCAGCCAGATTTAACTCTTCATAAGGTGTAAATCACTAGCAAATATTACAGATAATAATCTTAAAAACAATCTCTGTATATTGTGAGAAAAAAAGTTACAGAAACAACAGTACTTTATGGAAAATTTTAAATTCTACCTATTGCCTTGATTTTTAACAAATATCTTCCCACTGTTCTCATAACCAAAACACCACCACGACCAATCAAGTTCTTACATGAAAAATTATCAGTGTCTTTCTGAAGCTCTCCAATTTTTAACCAAATCAACCTCGTATTACGCCTCAATCTACGTGCCTACACAGTTCTTCCTCAGGGTCAAAATCAAACTGAAAAGTCTCAAGCTTTTTCCTCCTGTGCTTCCTGTCGCACCACACATAAAGCCCCAACAGAGAAGACATCACCAGCAAAGTCACCCCAGTTCCCGTCAACCCAAAAACAAGATCCTAGTGACTCTTTCCCCCAGAACCCCCCGTGAATAAACCAAAATGCTAAAATATCACATACAAAAACTACAAAAGCTACGAGAGAAAAAAAATTCAAAACCCCTACCTCAAAGCTACACACGACAGACGCGAGAAAAATCGAAACGCCAAATGAAATCTTCCACAACCCTCAACTTCACAGCCACCAAAGCCTCCACAACCAACGATTGAACCACTCAAATACAAAAATGGCAAACAACTGCACAAATGAAGAACGATGGAGAAGGTTTTTTCAAACAAAACCTAAATGGGATTTTGGACTGAGAATCCAAACAAGACCAAAACCTTTATTTGCATTTTTCCACTTTTACCCTCGATCAGAAACAATTTTTTTTTAAAAAAACTGACATGGACCGTGTTAAATGAGTGTAAGTGACACGTAGGCGTGTCAAGGTACCGCTACTCATATTAAAAATGTGGTGATAGAGTAAAAGATATCGTATACATATAAAAATTTATAATTATACAATAAAGATGTTCAGAGGTTCAGAAGATGTATGTACGGAGAATTCAAATAATTTGACAAAAAATATTTGGATAACTCAATCAAGTGCACGAAGAACTTAAACAGCTCAACGATAGTTTGCTAAAATTCATGAATAAATAGTTCAACTAGATATTTAAAGAGTTCAGCAAGTCAGGTCAAATTATCTGAACTTTTTACTAAACTATCTTAATTCTTAACAAGCTAATTGGGTTTCTTACCAAGCTATTTGATTTCTTTATGCATTTTACCGAACTCTAGAGATGTCTTGCGGAGCTATATGACATCCCTATGCATTTTACCGAGCTCTCCATATGTCTATCCGAGCTATTTTAGTTCTTCATGCACTTAGTCGAACTCTCTGAATGTTTATTGAGTTCTCCATGTGCTTAGTTGAACTGTGCGGTTATCTTACAGACCTCTTCAGTGGATGATAACGATTGATTTAACATGTTTGTGTGTGTATATTTTGTGAACAAATCAACTCCTTCGTAGTTTTTACCTTGTTTTATCCTCAAGTTTAGTGTGTTTCTAGTTTTCTTGTGTTTTATTTAGTATATGCTTGTTTTTACCTCTAATCTTTTTGTTTGAGTGTGTGAAACAAATGAATAGGAAGCAATTCTAGTGGAGGAAACAAGCAAGAACTCAAGGGAACATGTTTTGAGACAAGAAAATATCAATTTGAAGCAAATACTCACGTTGGACGCCTTTGGAGCAAGCAGATCTGCAAAGGAAAAGAAAAAGATGCAATGCTGAAAAATCAGGTCTGGACCCCCAAAAGGGGGTTGAGCGCCCCAAAAGGTGGTTGAAGCGCCATTTAACAGTTCACTACAAATCTCATGCTTGGGCGCCCCGGAAGGGGGCTGGACGCGACTTTTGCTTATGTGTCTGTCGCAACCAGAATCGCGACGGGACGACAATCCAAAGAGAAAAAATAGTTAAAAAAAGTTTTGGAGTCGCCACCATAGTTTATTCTGGAAAACTATGGAAAAACCATCAAAAGGATAAGGCTTAGTTTATGAAAACCAAAGATTGGGTTCGGGAGTCGGTTACGTGTAGGGAAGGTATTAGCACCCTACAACGCCTGCCCGAAGGCAGTACCTTTAATCAAATGCGCGAATTTAATGTGGTTTGCAAAATGTTTGACTATCCCAAGAACAACAAAATAAAGAAACAAAAATATTTTTTAGGTTTTTTGAGCCCGACAAGGATTGACCTTGCTCCTACGTATTCTCAGTCATACTGAGAAATCAGGGTTACGTAGTTCTTTCTGAAAGATTGATTGTTTGAAGATGTTTTCAGTTTTTTTTTTTTTTTGAAGATTTCTATATTTTTTGGTATTTTTATATAGAAAGAGAAAAGGTTTTTAGCACAAGGCCTACGCGAGCGGTCGTACGTGTGCTTAAACCCTTTCAAAACATTTTTATTTGTTTTTAATTTTTAAAAGAAAAGGGGAAAAGGTTTTCAGCACAAGGCCTACGCGAGCGGTCGCACGTGTGCTTAAACCCTTTCAAAACATTTTTATTTGATTTTTAATTTTTTAAAAGAAAAGGGAAAAGATTTTCAGCACAAGGCCTACGCGAGCGGTCGCACGTGTGCTTAAACCCTTTCAAAATATTTTTATTGATTTTGAATTTTTAAAAGAAAAGGGAAAAGGTTTTCAGCACAAGGCCTACGCGAGCGGTCGCACGTGTGCTTAAACCCTTTCAAAATATTTTTATTTGATTTTTAATTTTTGTAAAAAGAAAAGGAAAAGGTTTTCCGCACAAGGCCTACGCGAGCGGTCGCACGTGTGCTTGAACCTTTTCAAAATATTTTTAATTGATTTTTAATTTTTGTAAAAGAAAAGGAAAAGGTTTTCCGCACAAGGCCTACGCGAGCGGTCGCACGTGTGCTTGAATCTTTTCAAAATATTTTTAATTGATTTTTAATTTTTTATGATTTTTATATTTTTATTTTTATTAGCAAAGAGATATAACAACGCACAATAATAAAAAAAAAAATTGCCAAAGTTAAAGAAATAAAAAACAAAGAAAATAATAAAAAAAAATACAGTCCAAGCCCAATAAGAATAGGGGTGCAGAGATTAAAACCGGGGGTGCAGTCCGAAATAATGTGTTCTGGCCCAACTCTTTCTTTGTCTTGTTTGCAGAAATGGAGTGGTGGTGTGAATAGAGAACGGGAGGTGACAGGAAGAGAGTCTGAAGTCCAATGGCCAGGCCCAAACCCTCTTTTCTTGTTTGCAGAAATGGAGTGGTGGTGCGAATAGAGAACAGGAGGTGACAGGCAGAGAGTCCGAAGTCCAATGGCCAGGCCCAAACCCTCTTTTATTGTTTGGCAGAAAGGAAATGGAGGTGCGAATAGTAACGGCGCGGTGGCAGGCAGAGAAATCGTACTCGAGCCCAAAGCCTTTTGTATGCAGGTAGGGAATGGGGTGTGAATAGGATTGCAGGTGATGGCAAAGAGAACGCGTCCCAATACCCAGGCCCAAATCATCTTAACCCTAACAGAAATTAGGGGTTTCCCAAATTTCATTTCATTTCTCCATTTGCTCGTTCAGTATCAAAGAGACATAGGTCTCTTACTCTGAGCAGAACCCTAACCCTAAGGGAAATCAACTCCACCACTTCACGCACTCACTACACCTCGAACTGAACGGCCACTGCGTTACCATTGCCTTCGCCGAAGTAGCCACCGCCTTTCGCGCCGGACCACCGTCCCGTTCGGTCCACCAAGGATATCGCCGGTGACGCCTACGCTACCAACTGTCGCGGCTCTCTCCCTCAGACCAGAGCTTTCGTTGACGAAGCGGGTCACCACCACTCTGCCTCGACTCGCCGGCGACAACTGGTGCTGCCGGAACAAACGACGTCAAGCCACGGCGTCGCTGCTTTCCCTCTTCCCCTTCTTCTCTTCACGCGAGAACAAAATCCTCACCGTCGAGGCCTCCGCTCACCATCGAGCCCTCCCCACCTCCATTGCGTCGCCGCCAGTGCCACTGCCTTCGTACTAGTCGCCGCAAGCCGCCGCCCAAGGCGACGCCAAGCGACGCCGATCAAGCTCTCTTTTCCACTCTTATCTCTGTTTTGATCAAATATCAACCTTCTCTTTTTGGTTCTGTGTTTTTGGTGATGTTGCTTATTGTAGGATGAAATTGGAGTTGGAGGTCAGGAATTGAGGGAATGGGTTCTTCCCTGTTTTGCTTTGTTTTCTGTTTCCGTGTTATGGAGGAGGTGATGGCTAGCTACATGGAGATTGTGTGTGATGATGGGAAGCGTGTTGAAGGTGGAGGTTAATTTTTGTCTCTCTGTTTTTGGTTTGAATGCCGGAAAAAAATAGTTGAAAAAGAGGATAGAAATGAAGATTTGATGGAGATGAATATGATTGGGAAATGGTTTGAGATATCCATCCGAAGCGTGATGGAGATGGAGGTCAATTTTATTTTTTTTAGAGCAGAGGGATGGTATGCGTGATCAATTGTTAGTTGGGGTGTCCGCGCTGGGCTGGAGAGGAAAAGATTGTGTATGTGTTGCCTGTTTGGTATATCAGAATGATGGTATCTGTGTGTGTGTGAGAAAAACTCCTCCTTCCATTGTACGGGTTGAAGATCATATTCGTTAATNCCTTGATGATTGAAGAAATAACAAATCAATGGCCTTGCCAAAAACCAAAAACACTGTTGGATCTTGTATCAGAAAACCGAAATTGATGATGATCTTGGGGAATCATATTCTGTTGCCTCAACCGTATTTTTTTTTTTTTTTTTTTAAAAAAATGTGCTTATGATGGTGCATCATCTTCGTTCTTTTTCCTTTCTACTTTACGTAATCATTTTTCTTCTCTTTTTTTCTTTCGTTTTCCTTTTCTTTTTTCATTTTTCTTTTACTTTTTTTTCTTTTTTTTTTCTTTCTTTTTTTTCTTTTTATTTTTTCTCTTTTTTTTCAAAAGAATATATAAAAGAAATAAATTCAAATAAGATAATAAAATAAAAAACTAAATCAAAGTAAACTAAAAATAAAAATAATTAAACAAAATAACATACAAAAAAATAAATCCTGTTAAACATGGGTCTCGCGATTTTTTGGGGATTCTTCTCCTCCTACATTTCATTCTTCACCTAGAGAGATTGGGAGAGGCCCTTGGAGGCTGTTTGGAGTGTTGGGAAGCTCTCCTACTCCTCCTTGGGTCTTCAAGCTTTATCAATGGTGATTTTGCCCCTTTTGGGTTGAGGAAGAAGATGGGTCACAGATTGGAAATGGAGATGTGAAAGGGAGGCACAAATGGAGCATGAAGCAGCTGTCAGGAACCTTGGGAAAGGTTGTGCATCTTTTCTTTAGTTCTAATTTCTTCCCTATCTCTTCAATTTTGTAGAACCCTAAGTTCTCCACTATGGAGGGTTTTTCCTATTTGTTAAGACTAGTTGTAAAACATAGAATTCTTATGTATTTTGTGATGTTAATAAATTCATATTAGTATTCAATTTCTATGCTTAATGTTTTCTTTGAATTGATCACCCATGCATTAATTTTTGTTCTTGATGTTTTGAGAAATATGATTGAACCTAGAATTAAAATTGAATAGCTATTGAAACATCTAAACTTTTCTTTAAAATCATAATCATTTCAAAACAAAATCATGGCTTAAAATTTTAGATTTTCAAACATATCATTCATCCAATCCTTCACAAATTCACTCATCAAGTTCATTTATGTACTTAGTGATTTACTCTTAAAAGCATATTGAGTCAACGAATAAATAGTTTGTCCAACAGCAAAAACAACTTTAATATTAAAATAACTTAATCACACTAATTTTAAATCACTTTCAATTCTAAAATATCATTTTTTTGAGTCTTTGTCTATTTTTATTTTAATTTATTAATCAACCTATTATTTTGTAATTTATTGATGAATATCCATTCATTTGTGTTAAAATAACTTTGATCAACAACTTTTAAGAAATTAAAAAAGTAAAAAATTAATTAATGGGTTAAAAATTTAAAGATGAAATAATAATATATTATCTCATTGACAATAAAATCAAACAGATATTTAAAAAAATATATATTTAATAAAACAAAATCTTTTATTAAAAATTTGATTAAAAATACCTAAAGAAGTTATAAGTTATTTAAAATTTAATTAAATTTGATTTTTTATATGTTTATTATGATAAAAACAATAGTTTTTTTTTAAAAAAAAAATACTTGGTAAGAAAATCTTACCTAATAAATAAAATAAAATAAAATGTAAAAATTTTGCAGTCACTTCAAAATAATGAAGTGGTGGGTGCTGTTATGGTTCTGTGACAAATGAGCCTGTAACCATGTCTACCTACAATCAGTCAAATCTATATCCAAAATGTTAGTTTGTTCATGGAGGAAATGCTCACTACCAAAACCCAACATCATGGATCAATCAAAATCTCCAACTCTGGTCGGATTACAGACATCACTGTACATGTAATGCATTGAAGCATTGCAAGTCCTTAATCTTTCCAATTAGGTTTAGAATGTAGATTAATGTCTAGTCTTATAATTAGATTATATAATAGCCAAAAGTATGAAATGAGGGAAAAGTATAAATGTCTATATATATATATATATGTTTGGTTTGATTGGAAAAAAAAAAGCATAATGTTAACTAATAATAAAATTATTTATTATTTTAATTTATTTTTTTAGTTTTCAATCCATTAAAATCGATTATAAATTGAATTTTATGAATTCTACAATATAAACAACTAACAATTATTTTATGAAAAACATGAATAAATTTATCTTCACATATGTATTCATGAAAAATATTGTTGAAAGTTTCACATCGACTAAAGATTAAATTATAATATATATATATATATATATATATATATATATATATATATATATATATATATATATATATATATATATATAAAAGTAAGGTATAAATCTTACCTTACAAACTGGTTTTGTAAAATTGAGTTACACTAAAGCTCACTTTCTAATAAATAATTTAATCGATTTTCACTTTGTTACTTTCACTTTTCGTTTTTTCTCCCCAAGCACACTATCTTTTCTTTTCTTTTTTTTTCTTATATATAAAGAAGAAGGACTAAATGACTTTAGTGGATGTGAGAGTGAAATTCCATTTTCAACACTTTTAATTCAAGAATAATACAAACTTGTTACAACATAATTAGCAGTTTAAAAATTTGGATTTGAGTTATGGGAAAAAAAATGAGTAAAATTGTTTAAAAAGTCACATATTTATTAGTGTTTCAACATGTATAATTAAATAAAGCAAAATATGTCAATGTGTAAAAACTAAAAATATCCAAAGATTGAAGTGGTTGAAAGTAATTGCATAGTTCAATGAGTAGTGATGAATGGTAAAGGTTGTTTGATATTACTCTTTTTAATTTTTATTTTTTAATAAGTATATAATTAATTTTATTTTACGAAAAAATTCTTCTGAAAGTATTTTTAATTTTGTTAACCCAAATATATCTTGAATATATGACTGAAACTAATTCTAAAAAATAAAAAACATAAGTTGATAAGGCACTTTTCCAACTAGTATTGAAAATGAAGTTACAAAAGTGATTATACAAATAAGTGCTATTCGAGATGTTTTATTATTATTTTTTTGTGTGTGTACTCTTAAAAAGTAGCTATCCACAAAAAGTGAAGTAGTTTAGAAAAGTGTCTAATGGCTTTTATTGAGTTGCAATATTCATCATGTACATTATTGTGACTTTTGTAGCAACCACCTACACAATGAATTTTATCTTTTACATGGATTAAAATATATATTTTTAGAATGTTTGAAAAGTATTTTTTTAAAAATTTAAAATTAACTTATATATGAAGTTTTTCTTTATTTCTTTCTAAATTATTATTTATAGACTAATTTTAACCCATAACAAATTAGTTTTTTTGAATTTCTTTTGCAAAAGTGCTTAAAGAGTAATTGTGTTTATTTTAAATGCCATTAAAATTCAACAGAAACTTATCTATGATCTAATTATCACACTCCATTAATTATGTCATAGGAAACAGTTCTAGGTAGCTGGCGACAGCTAAAAGCACTTATATTTCTTCATTTCCTATCATAAATAGTTCAACATTTTAGTAACTTTCAGCAATTTTATTCATACATAAGTTGTCATAGAATACAGTGTAGTTTTAGTTTTCTTTTTTTAACTGTTTAAAACAAATTTATTATTATTATTATTTTAATTTTAAAAAGGTTTAGTAAAATTCAAAATCTTTTAAGTAATTATACTAATACATGTACATAACTTGAAAAAAATATACACCCACTAATTAATTAATATATATATATATATATATATATATATATATATATATATATATATTAAGCACATTCATATTTAATATAAAAATGCATATATTTGAAAACGAGCACAATAAATATTTTGGAATTACTTTTATCAAAAGATAAAGGAATCGTGATTATATTTTTATTAGACAATAGATACAATTAATATTGGATTTATAAAAAATATTATTTATTGAAAATATTATGTCTCTATATTAGCTCATTGTCTTACATTTGTAATAAAAAAAAATATTAATACAATAATATTTTTCAATTTTTTACAAAAATGACATAAATATATATAATTATTTTATATCTAAAGCCAGAATATTTGTTTTCATTTTGTGTTTAATATTCACAACATTATATAGATATAGATATATACATACAATTGATAAATAATATATGATATGGATCTAATCATATTCATCCCAATATATAAATAATATCTTAAAAAATTCCACATTTCACAATCATATTCTCACAAATATCAACCGTTAACCATAACTTATAAATTTATACATACATTTCATCAAGTGTTTCTCATGCAACAATCAAAATTCTTATTAATGGGAATTGTGATCTTGTTTAAGTGACTCAAGGAAATAAAATTATCTTAGCTTGATTTTATTTAGCAAAAAAAAAAAAATAATACACTAACATGAAAAATTGAGCAACATTTCAAATTGATACCATATCATCTCAATCTCCTCTAAGGAGTTTATGATCTCTTAAAAAATCATTTTTCTTATGCATCATTATTGGCACCTCAACCTCTAATTTCAACTTAAAATTCATATTTTCAATATTACTATTCTTTTTAAATAATTCCAAATAATCACGACACATAAAAATTCAATTTAGATAATATATCCATCTAAACCAAATATACATCGTGGTTAAATTTAATTAACTGAAATTGACCACTCTTTATGAAGTGATTTAGCTTATATACATACAAATTTTCATTATTTTAAGATATCATTCAATCAAAGTTTTCTTCCAATCATTAATTAACATAAATTTAATTCACCTATTAAAGCAACTTAAGTAATTAGATAATTAATTCAAAAAGATAATATATCATTATGAATTTAAATTAATAGATATTAATTTATTTTCACTTCTCAAGTGGAAATCACACTAAAAGTGAGATACCATAATTTAATTCTGAAAAATTTATTTATACAGCTTTTAAAAAAATTAAATATAAGAAAAAGTGAAATGATTTTTTTTCTAAAGTTTAGATTAATAAATGTTGTATATTTTTTTTATATTATACTTCTTTAATTTATTTTTTAATTTATGCATGAATTAATTTTAATTTATAAAAAAACTATTATTTTTCCCTTCTAAAAAATATTATAAAAATTTTATCTACACAAATTCTATATAAAAAAATAGTACATCTAGCTGTGTTTACAATGAAACATATTTGACATATGAGTTAACATTAATTTTAATTTTAATAAAATTTTAGATGAACAAGTATAATTATACTAAATTATATAATTTTTTAAGCCTAAATTATTAAAGAAAATTATAAATTTATTGACAATATATATATATATATATATAATTTAGTAAAAAATATATCTATAATTTGATTATATATTTCAAACTCACCTAGATACATTTGAAATTTTGTCTCAGCTGAACAGAAATTTTAAATATTAACATATTGTTATTATAAGTAAATAAATAAAAATTATTATTAACATATATATAAATATATGTTAATATATATTCATAAATAAACATTAACATATATATATATATATATATATATATATATATATATATATATATATATATATATATATATATATATATATATATACACAGAAGTTGGACTTGTTGCATGACAGATTAACTCTTTTTATTATTTGTTATTTTAATATTTAGTATCTTTAATCCTAACTTGAATTTTAATGTTTTCCAATGTATCAATAATTAAAAATATAAATTATACATTTTAACTACAATATAATTTTTATATTTAGGAGTAAAATTTACTATATAATTTTAATTATAAAAAATAAGTATTTATATTGTATTGTGAACATATATAACATACAGTATAACTGCACACTGTAGTTAAAATAAAATTTATATTACCAAATAATTGAAAAGCTTATAAACTTTTATCAAGCCGATATGAAAGTCAACCAATTTATCACAGTAATCAAATAAAAATACAAAATTACATTGTCAATGCATTTTTTTATTCAAGATATTTTTTTGTGTGAAGAAAATGATGCTATTGGACTTACATATCTCTATTCAGACTGCACTTTTATTTAAACTGTATATGGTGATGCATTTCTTTACTGTATCTGCATTCAAATATTTGATTGACTGTATATATTTTTTTTAAAACAAATATATTCAAACATAATTGTTTATAAATGACCTCATTTCATAAAAAAAAAAAGTACTAATTACTAAAAGGATATAATTTAATGTGAAAAGAATATAACTTTAACTAAACATAAACTTATCAGAAAAACCCTTTCAAGTGTTTGATAGAAATGACTTTCTTCCCTTTTTAAGTGTTTAACACAGAATCCATCAAGTTCCAGAATTAGGTATTAATTTAATGAAGTGTTTGTGGTCAATGATTTCATGGTTGAAAGGAAATGATTATAATCTGCAACAGAAATCTCTGGGGATTAACACTTGAAATGCAAAGCAAGAAGGTGATTTCTTCTTATTCTTTTCTGCAAACCCTACTTATTATTCTTACACACTATACTGTGCATGTGAATTCAGGTTCTGGCTGATGATGATCCCACTCATGAAGTAAAGTTAGTCATATCAGACAGAGAAGGGCAAAGTTGTCATTTCAGGAAAGGTGTTGTCAATCAACCCAAAAGGAAGGTGCAACAAAATCATGTTATTCCCTCATTTATTTTTTTCTCATATTTTTTTCACCCTCCATGACTTTATGCTGTCTGCATCAGTCACCTTTCACTGTCACTATCAACCTATTTTCATTTCCACAAAAGCCCTAAAGGCCAAAACACACCACCCCTTCTTTCTCATTTACACCCTCCCTTTTCTCCATTTGCCTCACTCACTAATACCCTATTTGCAATCCCTTCTTTCCCTTTTCATAGAAAGAAAAAAAAAAAAAAAATCTTACTTCCCCCCACCAAAGATTTCACAAAAACCTAGCATCATGCAGACACCAACTAGAGCATTTTTAAGTATGTTAGCATGAACTTGGTTTCCTAATAACATATACAGAATAAGATAAAATTTATGTTTTAAATTTTTTTCTGTAAAATACCTTTTCAAAGAAAGAGGAAAACTAAACTTAGAATATTACAAAAGTATTCTAGGAATTCACAAAAACCAAAGGAAATTCAACCTAGCCCCATACCAAAACATGTTATAGTCTAATCACTATTCTTTTACCCTCTCTTCAACTCATTCTCTCACCTATAACATTATTCCAACCCTTCCCTTCTTTCCTCACACACTACCCTCTTCTTCTTCTTTCTCAAATCTGATCTGATCAGGTTTTCATTTTCATCTTCTTCTTCTTTTTCTCTTTTTCTTCAACCATGTTAACCAGTGAAAAGAGTCCAATCTAGATCAGAATTCATAAACCAACCATGAGTTCATTTCAGGATTTTGAATCCTCTCCAAGCAAAGACATGATTAACACAGGTCTCAACAACACTATCACAAACCTAACCCCTTCCTTGAACTTCTCCTCAGCATCATCTTCTTCCACAATATCAGCTACAACAACATCTTCATCACCACCTTCCACCCCAAGTCGCTACGAAAACCAAAAGCGAAGAGACTGGAACACTTTCGGGCAGTACCTCAGAAACCACAGGCCCCCACTTTCCCTCTCTCGCTGCAGTGGTGCTCATGTTCTTGAGTTCCTCAGATACCTCGACCAGTTCGGTAAAACCAAGGTTCACACACATCTTTGTCCCTTCTTTGGGCATCCAAACCCTCCTGCACCGTGTCCCTGCCCTCTGCGCCAAGCATGGGGAAGCCTTGATGCCCTCATAGGGCGTCTCAGAGCAGCGTTTGAAGAGAACGGTGGAAAGCCTGAAGCCAACCCTTTTGGTGCTCGTGCTGTCAGACTCTACCTTCGTGAAGTTCGTGACTCTCAGGCCAAAGCTAGAGGCATCAGCTACGAGAAAAAAAAGCGCAAGCGCCCTCCTCAACCACCTTCTTCAAATGCTACCACTCAGTAGTATATATAATTTATGCATATATATAGTAAGGACTCAACCATAAACTCTACAAATTATTATCATCATTATTATATTATAGTCTACAATTTCAGGTCCACCACATGTTCATGGTCCCAACTAATTTCTACATACGAGGTTGAGTTTTAAAAACAATTCTAGAAGAATTAACAAAAATCCATGGCTTCTACCACCTACCTAGAAAGAATTAATGAAACCTCAGTATGTCATACACAGATTGACCAAAACTCTAATAGTAGTAAACCATTTAACAATTTCTTCACAAAGTTCATGATATATATTACTACGTAGACAGACAGATCAATAAAGTCTCATGTTATATTATTATTATTTATATGATTGAAGTGTTAACTGTCTGCAACTGTGTATCTGCAACTTTGAGATTTCCTTTAGTCTCAGCAAACATTTTAGGTCTGTTCAATTGCATTGCAGATGCAAAATGATTGTATTTGTCTGTGATGTCTTAAACTATCAGAAATTGCAAAAAAAATCAAACCCTATCAACACAAGTTAAATCTTTGCATATAATATATAGTTATAAAGATTCCCTTTGTATTTGAGTCTGATTACCTGTCTACACATGTAGTTTAATTGCTTGATATATCTTGCTATGTATTGCATTTCGTATGTTAAGTAATATATGCCAAGTACGTGATGTTTCCATTTGTTTTTCTTTGTTATGTATTTTCTTATATTAAACAGAAGTTGTGATTTGTTTGACTTGAGGTTATTGAAGGTTTTAAATTGCGGTTGAGGCTTCCCTTGACAAAAGGAAATTTGAGGCAAGTATAATTTACGTGGCTGGGGAAGTGTTCAGAGGTTTGATAATATTGCAATAATAAGGGTTGCAGTTGTGATGGTTAATTTGAAACCTGCAATGTAAGACTTGCCCTGAGGAAAAAGAAGAACTGTGCTATGGAAACTGCAGTGTTACTGGTAGAAGGGCTAGCTCGAAGGGTGTGAAGAAGTGAGAGGGGTTATTGTGTGACCTATTCACTGTCAAATTTGTAATAAATATGTTTATGTACTTGAAGGTGGGTCATTTATGACGAGTAATGGATTTGCAGATCATGTTCATGTCTTCTTTGTTGGATGTGGTAAAATGCTATTACTTGTGTCTTCTTTTTACCCTTCCACATGAATTAATAGTAAGTGTTTTGCTAGTATCACACACACGCACTTGATCATCCACTGGTTAATTTCTAGCATTATACTATTTACTATATAGTATTATGTACGTGCGAATGTACATCTATTTTTATTTTTTTCCTATGTTTTCGTGCTTTTGGGTTTTCTGATACTAGGGTAGGGGGGGCCCTGTGGAGAGACTTTTCCTCTGGATATGGCGCAAGTCCTCTGGGCACGCAGGGCAAATCAGCAAATTTTTAATGTGAGTTGTGACTGCAAGTCCAATCTCATGCGTCTCAAGTCTCTTGTTCTTCACTCTAAAAAGTTTTACAAACATTGTATATGATAAAATTAGAAAATCTCAAGCTTTTTTACTTATGAAATAACCCATAAAATTCTTCATGCAGATGCAGTGATTAGTGTTTGGTTCTTGAAGTCTGTGCATCTAATGAACCTTTTTCTTTCTCTCTCTTTCTGGGGTTTCTGATCACTTCTCCTACTTCAGCGGGAGTGAAAAACCAGTGAAGAGTTTTCTCTCAGTAGGGTTATCAGTTTTTCAAACGTACTTTTATTAGGGAAGAGACTTAGCTTCTATTTTACTGATATAATGTACTTTTTGAAGTCCAAAAAGTGCTTGAAAAATGCTCTTATAAACTTTGCGTTGTAGTAAGAACTAGTGATAAACCATCCATCTCAGAAGAGATACAGAAAAAAATATGCATGTCATGCAACAGATATCAGAAAAATGTGGTGAAACTGACATGGAAGAGAGAACATTGAGTTAGCGTGTTTCTGTGATTTAAGGAAATGTTAACTTTTAGTACTGTGTTTGTCTGATTTTGGACAACAGATTGTTTGTTTAATATGATATTTCAGAACATGTGCTTAATCTTTTTGTGAACACTTAGTACAGTGTCAGATTGTTTTGCATTTGGCAATTATAAATCGATTTTGAAAGAAAAAAAAAATCCTTTAATAAAAATGATTCTGTGCTTAATGTTCATCATAGAAATTTTAAAGAAGCTTTTAAAGTTGACAATTTATAGAATTTATATTTAGTTTCTTGATTACATTTTGAAAAGGTAATTTTCTTTCTGAATACAATGCATGTATTTTGTCGAACATTTTCCCAGCAAACAGAAGATGTGAATAGCCAAATCAAAATACATAATTCACATGCATGCAGTAAAGGACAGGACCACACCCTTATATTATTTTTACTAAATTTGAATGGAGAAAAATGTCTGCAATATACTATCCCATGTTTTTTTGTCAACATATTATTTATTGATAATTTTAAATATAATTACATTCTCTAGGGTTCAATTTACAAGAAATCACAAAAGAGTTTGGATAGTTTATTCCTTACAAATATTATATCAATATCACCTTTCTTTAGCAATGAAAAATAGTCAATAACCACACTTTGTAACTTTTACTTTTAAGTTTATATCCTTTTACTTTAATTTGCCAACATTACCCAATGGAGTGGAAATAAAAGAGAGATATTTTAAAAAATAATAATCTAATAACTGTCAAGCTAGAATTTTTTTTGTTAAAGTCATTATCATTATTAAATTAAATATTTTAAAAAATCATTATAATTTTTTAGTCAATCTTTAATAATATACGTTCACATTACCTTTTAGGGGATTGAAGAAAATGATGAAGTGAGATATAAATACATAATTTAAGAGATTGATTTCAATTGGGATTTGGAATTACACTAACTAAGATCTTTCCGTACAGATTCCCATTGTTAATTTGTCGAGATGTTTGATGTTTGATTAAGAAAAAGATAAAGGTGTGTAAGAATTTATTAAAGCAATAATGTCTTTAATTAAGTATGCTTTATAGTGGGTTTACTGTCACTAATCAGACACATGGCTTACTTCTCAATTACTTAATATTCTAATTTATGGTTTTGTAAGAAAAACAACTTTTTTGTGGTGTAACAATGTTTCATAGGAAAAATTTAATATCTAGTAATGTTACTTCTCGTACGTATTGAAGAAGTTTTTGGTACTTTTTATCATTTTATATATGTATTTTTTTTATCTTAAAACCTCGTAATGATAACCTTATATTTAAAATTATCTTTTTAATTTATGAAGTTTGTGACAAATAATTCTTAAAGTAAAAGAAAAGTTTATTTTAATTCTTCAAAATTAGTAAAATATGAACATTAAATTTGAGGAACTAAAAACAGATAAAGAAAAAACTAATTTTTAGTTCCTCAATTAAGTAAGAAGAAACATTGGAATTTTATCAAAATTTTCTCACTTAAAACTCTTGGAATTAATTATTTCTATTTTGATGTTGAATTTGTAGAGTGATTTTTTTATAGACAGGGGTAATGCATAATATGTTTGAACAATTATATATATATATATATATATATATATATATATATATATATATATATATATATATATATATATATATATATATAAATTGAATAGAATTTTCTAAATTAAAATTAACTTATCATATAAAAAATTAAAAAATTAAATGATTTTATTCATAGTTTACTTTATTTCTAAAAACTGATGATAAAGAATTTTTCTAATTATAATATATTACAAGAACAATAGCACCTTGTTTCTAATAGTACTAATAAGAATTAAAAGATCCCATATTTTCTTTAGAAATAGTACTAAGCTCTTAAATTTTTGTCACTCCTTAACAGTTTTTATTATTATTATTATTATTATTATTATTCACTAGGCTGATGTCACTTGACATTATCATATAGACTTTTTTAATTGAAATGTAAACTATGATTATGCATTTGTAATCATAAAATATATTATCACATTGAAAAAATAATATTAAAAACCTTATACAAATAATAATTTTAAAGACTAACTTTATTCTATTTTTCCTTTTCTAAATGCATGTTTGAAAAAATTATCTAAATGTATCCATAATATAATATTAAGTTGTTTATGCGACGTCCCAATAATATACGGCATGCATACATAGTCTAGACGTCATCAATTATAATAATAGAAAACAATCAAGAGTAATTTAAGTATAAAGGATTATAGTCATCCTTGAAATAGTGTTGGGAATTTAAAACTCAAGTACTAGGAAGTAATTTAAAATAGACAAACAGAAAGTGTTTCCAAAAGAACACCAAGAAATAAACTAGTCCTAAGGAACGAAACTAGAAAGGACCCTAGTAAAACTAAACTGCAGCATCCTCGTTCTCCTCTAATACATGCTCTAGAGAGGTCTCTCCTTCCTCTGCTCACATCCAAAATGGATGATCATCGCAACAGGGCAGCACACACAACGTGGTACAACACAACAAACAAGCAATACAAGGGTGAGCTAATTGTATACAAAAGCATGCAGCATATTACGCAAATAAAACAAACATCCTATACATGTTATATTCTAGACTTGACACGTCCGAACTTAGAATGAAAGTCGAGCTATGGCGGATTTTGCACCCGTGGTGACTTATGAAGCTTGGGTTCCCCACCCTGTCACACTTACGAGATTAGCCATTTCCGCGCCTTGAGGCATACTAGGAGCCCCCAAGACTAAGACCTCATGCTACTCCTCACCACATGGTTCAATCTCTCTAGATGAGCTTGATTGACCATTGGAGCGTCAGGATGACCCCCAAGACTGAGCTTCCCATGCTTTCATTCTAAACACTAAGAATCTCGCCGATAGATTCTATATTTACCATCATAAACACATTAGAATTTATGTTCGATTCCTTCCCAATTCACATACTTTTAAGTTATAAACCAACCACAATTCACAATCTTATTCTCTCCCAACCACACAAGCTATATACATGTACACATACAAGACACTCTTTAGTTATGTCATAAAAACAACTCATACGTACTCAGACATATATCCATGTAACAGTCAAGCACCAAATATACATATAAGCACAACAACATAATATATAGCACACAATTTGCACACTCCAGCACTTACATAACAACATATCAAAAAAATCAGATTATAGCATACAATTAGCTCTCCTTACCTCTTTTGTTCTCACTGGACAGCTCACACAAAACCCCCAAAATAGCACCCCAACGTAGAGGCAAGATCAACCGTACCTATAATCATCAATATGATGATGGAATTAGCTCTCAAGGCTAAAATGGAGTGCAGAATGGAAAGAAAACACAATAGGCACATACAAAGCAGCAGAGTTTTATGCCCTAGGTTCACAACAATGGAAGAAAAAGGAGAAAAACATTTACCGGTACGAAAAGAAAAACTGTTCGATTCAAAATGAAGATCTTGTCGCCCTGATCGCTTAGGTACCTTTAGATAAAAATTTTATCGGTTCAGTTTGATGGAAAGCTAGAAAGAAGGCAGAGAAAAGTTTTGTTCTTGAAAATAGTTTCTTTCTAGAGAGAGAAAACAAAGAACAGAAATAGGAATTCTAAGTCTAATTTTTAAGATACCCCTTCTTAAGAACATGGGAGTCCTTTGTTGATGGGCTGACTGCCCCAACATAAGACTCAATGACCTTACAGTTTCACCTCATACACTAATATGAATATATATAAAAAAAATAATAAAAAAATGGGAAGAAATAAAAGGAAATTATCCTTACATGCATTTGCTAAAACCACACCTCCTATGCACCGCATTTACTAGTGACTGATCCAAGGCCATCTTTTTTTTAATCATATTAATATTTAATAAATAAAAACTATATTATAAAATATATCATGATTACATGTTAAAAAATTATACGATAAAGCCTCGTTTTTTAAGGTTGTAAAAGCGTTTTAGGAGTTGAGTTATTAAAATGAGCATATTAATAATTTCTTAAACTTCTAATAAATATTTACCTTAATTTAGTTTAATCATTTTAGATAGAAAATTTTATAAAGATTTAAAAAAATTTCAAACATTTGGAGTCAATTAATCTCATTTAAAAAAATTAAATTTTGAAATGTTTTATTTTAATTAAATAATTTAAATTAATTGAGTTATAGTTTTTAATAATGTATTTTAATTCTTATTAATTGAAATAATTTTTCAATAACTAAACAAGTTTTATTAATTAAGATATTAATAATAATGACTTTTATAATTATAAAATCCTAATTTAGTAGAATTCACATTTTTAATTAAAAGCATTGCACAGTTGATAAAAAAACATAAATCAAGATATAAATATATAAAATGTATATAAATGATCTATACATTACAAAAATTATATAATTAAATAACTAGAAACTATCAATAGTCATATCACTTCACAATTCTCTCACCTTCATTATTTTATACTTATATATAACATGCAATCCTTAACAAATCACAACACATACACAATAAAATTAGGAAATGTAGTTTAAAACTTATAAGTTTTGAAGAAAAAGAAAACTTATATAGAAAGGATAAAAAAAATAGAGCCTTTATGTTTTGAAGAAAAGAAAACTATCATGATCTTTTTGACTTTTGACTTTGTTTAAAACTTTCTTGCTTATAGACTTACAGACTCATTCAACAATAAAATATTGGGACTAAATTCATAAAAAATGCATCTAACAAGACTATCTCGCTGAAAAAGACAAGTACACACTTTGCTCTCAATAATTTCAAACTTGCTCAACCAAGTTTTAATTCACTTTGCTAGTTTAACTCTTGGGACTGCTATTAATAAGTTTGACAAGTGAGAGGGTTACTCGCCCAATGAATCAAAACACTAAAAATGGGAATAACAAATGCTAGAAAATCTATTCGGGAAATTCAAGATTTCCGTCTATATCCAATTCGACAAAGCCTTCTTTTTTGTCGCCATCTCTTTTTTCAGTCTGTGAAGGTTTAGAGTTGTGTCCAATATCCTTTTCTTCAAAAGATTTTGTTGGTGCTCTAAAACAGTCTTTCGGTTCTCCAGTGTGATGATACTTTGTTCCATTCTTCCTACCTCAAGAAAATTCTTAACAATATTTTTCTTCTCGAGAGCCGAATCAACATATAGTTTTAGCCACTCCAGGTTAAAATTAAAATATTGCACCTCTTCTCACGCTTGTTGTAGATGATCACATCCATTGTCGTTCATATCCCTTCCGTTTGTATATATTCTGTCTCCGTTGTAAGTTTTAGATTCTTGATCACTTCGTAAATTCCGAAAGTTTATTTTCCGATTTGTATATATTTTGTCTCCATTGGATAAGTTTTATTACAACAATTGATGGTATTACCGAAGGCCATTGTCCGTCGCTAAATTCTATTTTCCGTCGGAAATCCATTTTATCGACGGCTTACCGACGATCTCAATTCTGTCAGAAAAAACTTTGTCGGAAACCATTACCGACGGATTCTGTCCTTCGATAATTACCGAATGACTATTCCTCGGTAATTACCGAAGGAAGGATATATCCTTCGGAAAATACCGAAGGATAAATCCTTCGTTAATTACCGAAGGATAAATCCTTCGTTAATTACCAAAGGACACTACTTGGGTAATTACCGAAGGATAAATCCTTCGGTAACGTCGTCTTTATAGTCCTGGCAGTTTCATTTTTATATCCCACTCAAAACAGTAACCTGCACAATACATTCACTCTACAGTTTGCAAAATTTATACAATCAAAGTAAACCTGCACAATTCAATACCAATATCCAACTCAAAATACAATCCAACATTCATCAAGTGGAGTCAACTCCAATCAATGCAAACTCCAAACACACACACACACACACACACACACACACACACACACACATATATATATATATATATATATATAATGTCTAATGTCTAATATTTTGTAATTGATAAACTAAACAGAACTCCATAAACCAATATAGGAATAAATATAAAATTATTCTTAGAAGGAAAAGAAGTAATAATAATGTGCAAAGTTATCCCATAAAATCTAATAGTCGTAATAATGTTCAGCTTGATGATTGTCTTCCTGTTCATTGTTTTGAGGCTCTAAAGTTGGCTGGACAGATGAGGATTTGACTGATGGAGTCTGGACCGGTATGGGCTGGACATGTGTGGGTTGAACTTTAGTAGGTTAAAATTTGAATGCACATTTGGTTAAAATTTGAAGGATCAATTCCATAATCTAATGCAATTAGGAACTACATATTTGCATTTTAATTTTTCAACAATTTAGTTTTTATACAGATATTGGACAAATTTTTAAGTGTATGTATGTGTATGCTGGAAACATATCTATAAAACTTAGGTAGAAAAGCCATAAAATCAGACCTTTAATAGTATTTTCATTAGTTTTAATTTCACTTATCCATTCTAGTTATACAGGTAAAATTCACTTACTAGATTATATATGTATAAAGTGTGTGTGCACTAATTAAGAGGGGAACTCAAATGGGTGCAACAACAAAAATAAAACAAGGAACTCAAATGGAATGTTTTGCACTGCCTTAATTAGAATAGAAAGTTAAACTAAAGGGGTCCACAAGCATATATAACACAAGTGAAGAGAAAAAGTAGGAAAAGGAAGGAGTCTATTTGTCAGGTAACCATGCACAGAGGATTGAGTTCTATTTTCCATTGGTTCTACCAAAGATTCCATGTGTTACCTGTTCACCTCAACTCTCATATATAACTACATGTCTAAGGAGGCTTTGCACTTTTTCTTTATGTGCAGGGAAGAAACAAGCTACAAAAGCTTCACAAATTGACTGAGAGATAGAGAGGTTCACTTATATATTAGTATCAAGTCTTACACTACTTGCAAGTACAACATTATCGACTTTCACCTTTCAGAGGTAGCAAAGTGATTCAGAAACAGAAGTATGATAGGTAAAGGCACAATCAGGTGATTATATACATTGTTTGTTTCTATATGTTGTGAACTCATGGTGCTTATAAAATGGATTTTGCAGGATGAATACAAACTAAGCATAACTTTCTGACTATGATTTCTATGGTGCAATTACTGATCCAAGTTGTGCTGGAGAAGGCTCAGGAAACACTTGGTAGACAAACTATGGGAGTAGTAGGACTTGAAGCTGCAAAACTTCAACTTTGAGATCTAGTGTCAAAAGTTTCCTCTCAGTGTCTGAACTCGACATTTTTAGAGCTAAAGGAGTTACAAGGATTTAGCACGCATCAAACACAAACCAACCAATAACCCTATTTTTAGTTGGAACTTTCTGATTACTTGCAGCAATATCCATAACACTATTTTTTATACCCTGTACACAAAAAACCTAAACTAATAAACACTCCTAATCAAGGTGCAATTACAACTACCACTGGAACACCAATTGATATCACTCAAAATCTCAAAACCCAAACCAATACCAATTCCAAACACAAAAATGCATCCAAATAAACAATTCTGTTACAATTTTATATTCTACCATTTCAAAAATCTAACCTTTACACAATAAAAAATCTAACCTTCACCGGAAAAGAATTAGCGCCACCACGTCCTAAACCTCCTCAATGGGTTTGACCTTCTCAAATTTCAAGTTGAAGCACAAACTTCCTTCCTCGTGTTTTAGAGTTTTCCTGAGGTTTCAGACAGTAATACCTAATTTTCACTCACTTTATTCCAGAATTGGGGAAAAAGACAGAGAACGATGACAACACTTACCACTGCCCGACAACGAAGACGGGGAAGGATGGCACCGAACGGAGAAGCACTCACACCCACACTCTCCGAACAGAGAAGCACCGAACGGGGAAGGATGACGGAGCCTCTGTCAACAAAGAGCACCTCTGTGAAGGGCTATAAGGGTTTGGGTTCAGAATGGGTTGCAGAGAACTCGGGGTTCACAATGCTTCTAAAGGCTTCTAAGGGTTTGGGTTCTTTCACTCGAAGAAGGAATGTTTAATTTCATTTCTGATCCCTTTACCAGCAGCCCAAATCCTTCGGTAATGACCGTTATACTTATTGTTGCCCTTTACCGGCGGAAATAATCCTTCGCTAATGATACACCCAACATTCGCCGAAAATTCCTTCGGTAATAGAAAATTACCGGCGGACCAATGTCCTTCGATAATTATTCGCCATAAATCTCGCTCTTTCTTGTAGTGTTAGATTCTTGATCACTTCATTTATTGGGTAATCATGTCTATCGATTCTTTTATAAAATCTCATTTGGCATACAAGAATCATGTCTACGTACAATAAAAATTCAGCTTCAACTTTCACACAGCAACTGGAGTTGCATCAAGAAGTCATTGATTAAAGCTTGTTCCAATCATCCTGCTCTCCTTGAGAGCAATAAGTAAATATTTTCTTCAATGTTCTTTCAACTGACTAGGAAAAGTATTTTTATTTTTGAAAACCAAGAAAATCAAAGATATGATAAAAAGATTGTTCCTCTCATCATCAAAGACCTTATACTCTTAAAACAATGTATATATCCAAATATATATATATATATATATATATATATATATATATATATATATATATATATATATATATACACGTACGTACGTACACATATGTACCTACGTATATACATATCTACATATATACATACTTACATACCTAGATACATACACTCATACATACGTACATACATACATATATAGGTCCATACATACATATATGTATATATATATATATATACATATGCATATATGTATACATATATATGCATATATAAATATATACATACGTACATACTTACTTTTATTTATATATATATATATATATATATATATAGATATGTACATATGTACGTATATACATAATACGTACATACGTATATATATACACGTACGTTTGTATTTACGTAGTTCTTATAAACGAGTAAATATATATATACAGTTCTTATAAACGAGAAAAGATTTAATTTGCTTTTTTTTTTCTTAAATATATTCATAATATCATATAACTGTGTTCAACAAAATATACTTTATGACTGTTCTTAAAATATTTATAAAAATATTATTATCTATTATTTATCATAATATTTACTTTATTGAAAATTATTTAAAATATTACTTTTTGGTTATTTAATATTATTAATTTATCTTTTTTTATTTTTATGTCAAATATGTAAATATAATATAATATAATTTTTTTTATTTTATTTTATTTTTTTACTTTTCGAAATAAAAGAGATGATGAAACCTATTTCGCTATTCCGTCATCGCGCCTTCACTCTCCTCTGTCCAGGTTCTCTCTTCTCCCTCTCTTTGCGCCAGTTTAGCAAGTAATTTCAAGGAGTTCCAGAGCAGGCACTTGAGGTTCCCGAGAATGTGAGAAATTGATTTTAATAGGTTAAATGAAAAAAAGAAAGTAGTAGTGTTATTTCAATCACACACATTTGTCTTGATTTTGTTAATTGTTACAATTTTACTTTTATTTATAACTTATATTTAAAGTATTAATTTTTTAATTTTTTTTTATGATTTTTAATTACGTGATCATTAATAAAATTAAATACAAAAAATACATTTTACTTTTATTTTCAAAATTATTATATAATATACATTAGTACAAAAATCGTATTTTATGTCATACAAAAACAAACTATGACGTACATAGTTTTGTACATTATAACATGTCTACATATTTTATGACGTAGCAAAGATTTACGTTATTTCTTTTAGAAACAGTGTCATAATATGTTCAGATAACGTAAATTTTTGCTATGTCATAAAATATGTAGACCTATTATAACGTACAAAACTATGTACGTAATAGTTCATTTTTGTACGTCATAAAATATGATTTTTGTACTAGTGATATTTGAT